>NW_013666584.1:175580-190594 GCF_000517525.1 Limulus polyphemus | reverse complement strand
AAAAAGGATCCCATGAAGACTAAAACAAAATGATAATAAACAAAATTTATATTTTGACGTGCGTTGTTAGCAGTCATCTATAACAATTCTGTTATATCACACGCAAAAGATGATATACGTTTTATACGTGCTTTGTCTCTCTACAAATGTTTGTAGTCTATATACGAGAAGTATAATGTTCAACGTTGGTAAAATAACTACTTTATGAATAAATTATATAGATTTTTAGCGAATGCTAAATCAGAACTGTGAAAATTCAGCAGCATCAAAGTGATAAGCTGTTGATATTGGATTACATATTATAAATAAATAAATCAAGTTAACCGCAGATAACATGTTTCGTAGCAGTTTTAGGCCTATTGGTTTTCCAATATTTCGTCGGCTTTTAACGTTTTCATCAGATTACACAGTTTCAGGTTCTTGGGATGTTGGATGCTAATTCTGGCAGTATCCTGTTTGATATCTGCTGTATATTAGACTTAAGGACCTCTGTTTGGCGAACTAAATTTATTTTTTCTCAAATTCGTTGCTAACGTAACATATGTATTAAGCTTAAATGTAACAGACTGTTTAGCTGATGTATAGAATACGTTTATCAGGCAGGCGGTAGCACTACCTATGTAGGGATGGCTTGGATTGTTCATCGAAATAGTATTTAAAATATCTCCTCAATAGGTCATCAGAACTTTACAATACTATACAGTTTTATAACAATATCTATGTAATGACTGAGTCACAAGTTCTGGTAATGTCTGTAAATATCATAACAAAAAGTTTGAATTTTTTGTTCTTCTTTATTACGTGATAATTCAAAACTAAAACAATGGTGTTAACCATTTTCACAGAGGTGATATAGTTTCAAACGGAGTATCCGCTTTTATAAGTATTATTAATAACTAGTAGTAATAAAAAAATCATAATTCTAGTGTAAACGATGTTATCATTACCCTTTGAAGTGGGCTTTCTTATAGAAAGTTGGTGTTTTTTAAAAGCTTAAACACAGGGTGAAACGGGAATTACCAGCCAATAATAGATAAACAATAAATATTACAGTTATAACCTCATTGTATTTAGAACTTGGTTATAAATACAACTTTTCTATGACTATTGAAACACTGCAGTAAAAAACAACAACAACAGGCAAACAAGTGAAGAAAAAACATAAAAAAGAAGTAAACGTAGATACGGTTAATATCAATCGTTCAAAAACAATGCAAATAAAATAGTAGGGATGTCATTTGCATCATCCTTACATAATAGCACAGGCAAGAATTAACATATAGCAATATAGACTTAAAATAAGACCCAAAACTCGAGCGCTTTCGAATAGTTGACTATTCTTCTTCAGGAGAACAAAGGGTTATATAGCGATATATATATATAACTATTCAATCACAGTTTATTCTAATTTATCCTATATTTGCCTTTTAACATTCTACTACACTATGTGCCTGTGCTATTTTCTATGGATGATGCAAATGCCATCCCTACTATCCTGTTTGCATTGTTTTTGAAAGACTGATATTAGCCATATCTACGTTTACTTCCTTTTTGAAGTTGTTTCGTTACTTGTATTGATTTTATGTTTTAAAGTATTCAAACCTATCGTAACAGATTCACAAAAAGATGCTTTTAATAATTTAAATATTTTTTTTAAAACAATTAGTATATATTTTTATACGAAGTTCTTCATATTTTTTTGAAGTGACTTTTAGATAAACGAATGACAATAATGGGACTTTTCTTTCCTCGGAAGTCCTCCAGGGGGTTTAGTAGTAAGTTTATGGACTTACAATGCTAAAATCTGGGATTCAATTCCCTGTGGTGGACAAAGCGCAGATAGCTCATTGAGTAGCTTTGATCTAGAGAAAAAACAAGAAAACAACAATAAATTTTTTTCTCGGAAGTATACAAACTATCCGTGTTTATCTTAAACTCGGGAACTCGAGGACAAAGGTTTGACTTGCGAGCTCATGATATTATTGATGTGTTTATTTGAAAGCAACGAAAAATTGATATAACTCTACAGTGATATAAATAAATAGTGATATACATTTTAATGTCTTCACTCTTCTCCTCTCTCATGTTTTTATCCTGAGATATTGAATAAACGATACTTGCACAGACTTTATTATGCTTGAGACCGTGTTTTTTTTTTTCGTCAATGTTAACATTTCTGATAGCCTTTCATGTTTCCACAAGATATAGCGTTGAAACTTGAAGTACTTGTTACTGATACAATATGTTATCAATCGCAGAGACACTACCAAAAGGTGATATGTACGTTTGAGTTAAATAGTGTGTGGTAAAGTTTTGTATTTTGTTTTTACATGGAATAATCTTTCTTATCATACTTGTGTGTTTTGTTAATCTCATACTTCTAGTTGAAATTCGGTAGTTTTTAAACCGTGATGATGTCCCTGAGGCTTTTAGTAGTCATTTGATGTCGTTGGTCAACCTATTAACAATTCGCCAATAGATAAAAGCAGAACTTCATTATCTCGAAGGCCCGGCATGGCCAGGTGTTTAGGGCACTCGACTCGCAATCTGACGGTCGCAGGTTCGAATCCCCGTCACACCAAAATATGCTCGCCCTTTCAGCCGTGGGTACGTTGTAATGTGACGCTCAATCTCACTATTCGTTGGTAAAAGAGTAGCCCAAGAGTTGGCGGTGGGTGGTGATGACTAGCTCCCATCCCTCTAGTCTTACACTGCTAAATTAGGGACGGCTAACGCGAAATTCAAAACAAAACAAAGACCAAAATAAATCATTATCTCGAAATGCCCAATAATAAGTTAATATGGACTTAAAAAGTCATATTTCAGGTTACTTCAATATATTTCGTCCAGACAGATTATCAACTATATTTGATAGCTACTGGAACTATATCCAAAAATAGAGAACATTTACAGGGTAAGATAACCGTGTTTTCACTCGTAGTTCACGTGGAAACGAGATTGGTTATCAAAGGAGTATTTTGTCCAATATGTTTGCAGTCAACTTCTTCTCTGACGTCAGTTTTTAACCCTGCGTTAGTCTTCTGGGGTCTTCATGGGCCTCAAATCTTTTGTAAACATCGGCACGTACATGTTTGTTGTTCTCAGTAGTTTAAATTGTGTTGAATTGTTACACTTAGTTTAGGTGGTAAAACAGAAACAAGTTGTAATATTCAATGTTCATTCCTTGATTAATAAAGCAAAAAGGATTTTGACTGTTAGTGTTTTTTGTGCCCCAAATAATAGTTCATTATTATTTGATTATTTCTAAATTACTTTTTTATAATTGGGTCCACTGTGAATCCAAGGGATCATGATTCGCGTCCTGTTGCCCCCAAAACTTGCTCAGCACTTTGAGGCTGTGGGTGCGCTATAAGAGTGACGGTCAAGTCCCACTACTCGATCTGATAAGAGCAGCACAAGAGTTAGCAGTGGATGCTACTGACTAGTCGCTTAATCTGTGGTATGACCATTCAAAAACCCTTGTGTAGCTTTGCGCGAAAATTACGAAACAAACAAAGAAAACAGTACAAAAAGTACTTACTTCCTCATCAATAACAAACAGATCTTAAACTGCCCTCCACAAAAAATACAGAAACAGATAAACAAAAGCATCGTTATTGTTCTACACTTTCAACGTAAACTAAAACTTGTCTGAAAGGCAATAAAATTGCATGAGTCTACCTATACATTCGTTTTTATTTGTGAATGTTTATCATTTCCCACCTGCCCGTGTTATTATGATATCACTATTTATCGTAATACAAGAGGAGAGCCTTGCATTTTTAATTTCGCTTTTGTGTATACACACAGGCTTTTGAACTAAACTCTAATTGTTTATGGAATGTTTACCGTTTAAGCAAAGGCGTGAACATTTTTCATTCAGTTAAAACTCAATTTGTAATTCAAAGCTATTTCGTCGTTTTATCTTTCCTCCTTAACACCCTCCCCTCGGTGGCTCAGCGGCAAGTCTGAAGGCTTATAACGCTAAAAATCGAGTTTCGACACCCGCGGTGGACACAACAGAGATAGCTCATTGAGTACCTTTGTGTTTAACAGCAAACAAACATTTACGAGTTGGATGTTTTATAATCAGTATATTTTCATCCAAGTTCAGTAGCAGCAAGTAAATGAATATTAAACAAGCATGATTGTATTGAACAAAACTCTGAATATTAGTCTGTTATTAAAAAGTCCTTCGCAGTTTTGTTAAGCTATTATGTGGTATCGCAGTGATTATTTTAAAGAGGAAAATGAAAAGGTTTTAAACGGTGAAATTCACAACTAGTGTTAATATAACGTGGCGAGATAGTTCGAGAAACTTCGGAAATTCCGTGGTTTTTTTCAATCAAGTGTTTTTACTTTCTTCATTACGTTATCATGTTTTCGGTTTTTTATAATTTCTCTTTCTTTTTACTCATCGCTTTCATCTTCTTGTTAATAAAATATGTTTTTTTAGGAGAGAGAGTTTTCTGTTATATCAAAAAATGTGTAAAGGAAAGGTAAGGCACTGAGGATAAATTTACTACAAGAATAACATCAGGAGCTATGGTTGGAAGCTGTAATGAAACCTGGGGAGTGGATAAGTAATGAGGTGTATCCCCTCTAAGCTCGAGGATCGAAAACTTTACAAAATTCTCTTATGAAATTGTTCAGAAACTACAAGTTTACGCTTGAAGCAAATTTTTTATGTTAAGCTTTTTAAGAATGTGCAGTCTCATTTAAGCTGTATAATGCTGGAAAGATAGAAAATTGGACAAGGAAAAATAACGGAGTGTAAAAAAAAAGAATAATAATATTAGGTAACCAAGTTATATAAGAATAGTACATAGAAAATTTTGCGTTTAAACAAAAGTGTTTATCGATTTAGCAAAAACAAAATCCATAAAGTTTCAAATAATGTTAATGTAAAAACTCTTGAAAATTAAACAAAGTTATACGACCAGGAAAGCCTTTGCGAAATTTGATGAAATTAATAGTAATTCAGGATGACCATTATTATCTGGAATTTAGTTATCTAAACGTTGCTGACTGTGTTAGGAAAGTCACGAATCTAATCATGGTAAGTTCTTCGGATGTCAGACTTCTTAGGAGCACCACAGTGTTGATTGAGTGTGTTCGGTTTCGTTTGTCACTAGGAGTATAACGCGAGTACAACCCTATGTATCAACTCTTCAGTGTATAAGCAAGTTAGCCGATAGCAGAGTGGGCGTGAATTTCATATTAACTCACAACAAAAGATTGACTGTAGTGTTAAGTATCCTAAAACAAACTGCATTCTGACGAAAGATAGTGGTGTAGAAATATGAGCACGCGGTACTTCAAGATATAGTGTTCGTGCTATTTGATTCTATACCATTTTCGTTTCAAGAGTATAATATTTAGGATTGTTCGTTATTTGATTTCACCAGTTTCTAGTCTGAAAAGGATTATCAACAGGCCTAGTCTATCTTTCAAGATTGCTACAATCTCTAACAACTGATTGAGAGAGTATTTCTTACTGGTATGGTAGACAATTTTCTTGCATTTCTTGGGATTGACTTCGACAAGCCAAGCAACATTTTCCCGAATGAACTAAGCAGGTAACTTCTAGGAACTCATATAGTAAGGCGCTTTTTTAATTAGTTAAAGCTCCAAACTGTCATTAGTATCCTAAGACGCGTTTTTAAGCAATTACTTGGAAGCATAATTTCTTCCTGTAAAAGGCTTGTAAAAGGCGTTCACACCCTACAATTTTTATTAGTAACTTTGATCGTGATCTATACTGAGCTCATCGTGAGTTGAAGATGTGTTTATAACGCCAGAACAAACAAAATTTGTACTTACATAATCATGAGTTGAAGATGTGTTCATTGATTATAACGCCAGAACAAGCGAAATTTATACTTAGATAATCATGAGTTGAAGATTTGTTCATTGTTTATAACGCCAGAACAAGCGAAATTTATACTTAGATAATCATGAGTTGAAGATTTGTTCATTTTTTATAACGCCAGAACAAACGAAATGTATACTTAAATAATCATGAGTTGAAGATGTGTTCATTGTTTATAACGCCAGAACAAGCGAAATTTATACTTAGATAATCATGAGTTGAAGATTTGTTCATTGATTATAACGCCAGAACAAGCGAAATGTATACTTAGATAATCATGAGTTGAAGATGTGTCCAATGTTTATAACACCAGAGCAAACGAAGTTTATATTAAGATAATCATGAGTTGAAGACGCATTCATTGCTTATAACGCCAGAATCAAATGTCTATTTCGACGAACACGTTTTCTAGTAAATGAACAACAGCGAAATAATTTTGATATTGACCAGTAAAACGTTATGAATAATTCAAAGATATTTCTCATATAGAAAATCAGGTTTTATATATTTCTTACAGAAAGTACGTACCGTCGCACACTTCTAACGTTTCTGTAACAAGCTAAAAACGCCATCTGTGGCAACTATTGAAATGTATAAATGGAAAACTTGACGAAGGCCATAGTCCGGAACGTACTGCAACATATTTAGTGGCATCAAGCTGATTGATTATTGTGTATTACACAAAACAGGTGGATATATTATGTATCAGCTTTAGCAGACTCGGACAAGTAAACTGTTGCAATAGTATGATATATTTAACAGACTCAGATTAATAAATCGATGTGCAATATATTTAGTGGCATCAAGCTGATTGATTATTGTGTATTACACAAAACAGGTGGATATATTATGTATCAGCTTTAGCAGACTCGGACAAGTAAACTGTTGCAATAGTATGATATATTTAACAGACTCAGATTAATAAATCGATGTGCAATTGAGTACTTTTCCTTACAATACGTTTATATTGCTGGAGACATGTTGTTGATTTAGTAACTTATGAAATGAGTACTTTTCCTTACAATACGTTTATATTGCTGGCGACATGTTGTTGATTTAGTAACTTATGAAATGAGTACTTTTCCTTACAATACGCTTATATTGCTTACAATCTACCACGAGGGTACCTTTATTGGGAAGCGTGCTCTTACTTAGATTAAATCAAGAATTAAATACTTACTTAAATCGTCATTTTTACAACTAAGAAGGTTAGAGTTACTCAGAAACATTCTCCTATCGGTCGGCATTGGAATTTTATATTTTCAACTTGGCTATCTGTCAAGTAAGAGACCCCAAGGTTCAAGCATAGCCGTCCCTAAGTTAGAACAGCTGACCAAAAAGAAGGCAACCAGTCTGCAGCCACCACCTAAACAAACATTCTTGACCGAATTGCGGGATTGAACATCACTCTTATGGCGCTCCTTTAGCTGAAAATGCGGAGTTTGTTCAGCGGCACAACACAGGCTCGAACCTTCTTTTCCGCAGTTTGACATATTAGCCACTAGGCCACTCCAGCTCATATTTTTTTATCAACATGAAGGCAAATAAATGTGATATATTTAACCTGAAGCATTCAAAAGCTTGAAATGTATTGTAGCGGTAATTTTTTTAATATATTCTAATTTTATATTACCGTTATATATATATATATCTTTTATATCGAAAAAATATTTTACATAAGCTTCACCTAACATAGTAACGTTATGCTAGCTAAGTTTAAATTTTCACGCTGTTTATAATGCTTTTATAAAAAAAAAAAATTAGGTATATTTATAAATGAACTGGATCAAAAACTTAGAACATTGGCCTGTTTTTGATATATATAGATTTTAATTTTTTGCTTAAGTAACACAGTTATTGAAAGTCAATAACGTTTAGGTCTTCTATGAGTTGTGTTTTCTCTCTAATCACACTACGCGAGTTTTACGTAGATCTCTGAAGTAAATGAGTTTCAAGTTTTTAATAAACGCCCCAGAGGCGCATTTTTATATACTACTCGAGGGTTTTTCAATAGGGTATCTGTCTGCAGTTGACAGGCCCGAGCGCGAATCATTTCTTCCTCCCTGGGTCTCGTGATTACAGGGCGTATAGAAAATGCGTCATGTTTGCGGACACGCGCCTCGAGAAGCAGTGGGTAAACGAAAGGACGCGAGACTGGACGTACTGGAGGAAGCTTCCGATTGCTGGCTGCTTTCTTTACTGACTGAGCTCCTAAAATGTTATTAGACTAGATAGTATAGCAATATTTCTTAATTTAACTCTAAACTTGCCCTGGATAAAGAAGTTGAACACGAGGATCCTTGCTGCAAGGAAACTTTCTTTAGCTTTAACTAAAGGCTAAGAAAAGTTATCTGCCATACGTAACCACCTTTCAAGTAAGTTTGGAACATTACGACTGTTTAACAGTTGAAGCTTACTTATGTGGTATGCATTGAATAGCTAGTAAACTGTTAGATAATAAACTGAATAGTATCACACTGCTTCATTGGGAGACAAGTGTTATAACACTCAGACCGATAAACTGTTATATAACAGTAATATCAAGCTGATTAACAATTATGTATCAGATTCAGACTGGTAAGCTGTTGTATAATGAATTTAGTAACAGATCTAACTGATTCAGACCGATAAGTTGTTGTATAATATATTTAGTATCAACCTGACTAGCTAATATGTATTAGTTTTAGCAAATTCAGACTGACAAATTGTTATATAATGGATTTAGTAGTATCAAACTGATTAACTTTTATATATTAGATTTAGCAGCTTCAGACTGATAAGTTGTTATATAATGGATTTAGTAGTATCAAACTGATTAACTATTATATATCAGATTTAGCAGCTTCAGACTGATAAGTTGTTGTATAATGGATTTAGTAGTATCAAACTGATTAACTATTATATACTAAATTTAGCAGATTCAGAGTGATAAGTTGTTGTATAATGGATTTAGTAGTATCAAACTGATTAACTATTATGTATTAGTTTTAGCAGATTCAGACTGATAAGTTGTTGTATAATGAAGTTAGTTGTATCAAGCTAGTTGATTATTATGTATCAATTTAGCACATTCAGACTCGTAAGTTGTTGTATGTTGTACAATTAGATAGTTATCTTTAAACATCCACACATCTATTCACTACGTTATAGAGAGTTATCTTTAAACATCCACACATATGTTCACTACGTTATAGAGAGTTATCTTTAAACATCCACACATCTATTCACTACGTTACAGATAGTTATCTTTAAAATTTGCATTCCTGTACTTTGTGCCACTTTGTTATAAGAACATTCTTTTTCAGACAGGGATATGACATAATCCTCCAGCCATAAGTCAGCCTAGGCGGCATTGCACTGTCGAGTGGCTAGAAGTTCGGAGTTAACCAACTATATAGGTGATAGACATGTGGTCGGTGGCGCCATGGCTCACATTTGCGGCGACATGTTGTTGACTTAGCAACTTATGAAATGAGTACTTTTCCTTACAATACGTTTATATTGCTGGCGACATGTTGTTGATTTAGTAACTTATGAAATGAGTACTTTTCCTTACAATATGTTTATATTGCTGGAGACATGTTGTTGATTTAGCAACTTATGAAATGAGTACTTTTCCTTACAATACGTTTATATTGCTGGAGACCTGTTGTTGATTTAGTAACTTATGAAATGAGTACTTTTCCTTACAATACGTTTATATTGCTGGCGACTTGTTGTTGATTTAGTAACTTACGGAATCCACACATCTATTCACTACGTTAGCACTGTTCGTATAACTGTTAATAGTCTGTTGTGATTCTCCGATTCAAATCTCTTAGATAACTTAGAGAGTAATAAAAAAGCGACATCTAGGCGTTGCCTGACAAACAATGTCTAATGGGGCATAAAATGGCACACGTAGCAATATCTCAATTTTTGCATACCTGTATGCCTGTACTGTACGTGTTTATCATAGTTGATGTCGAAGCCTGGATGAGCGCTAATCAATATTAATGTAAAAAATATAATCAAATATGCAATATCTAATTAATTAAATGTATAGAAAGGTATTGTTAATCTACATAAGCGTTTTTCTTCAGTAAAACGCAATTAATTTTCTATACATGTACTTCTTGAAACAGTTTTGGTAAAATTCTAATCCTCGCCATATCAATTATTATACATTCAAACTTATATACAACTTCAGGGTAAGCCACTAGATTAGATAATAATAATAAAAAAGAATTGTACTAGACTTAAGTGAACTAGCCGGTTTGGGTGTTTTTTTTTTTTATCAACTTCAGAATCAAGGCAAGAAATGAGAACTGAAATCAAGTGAAATTCGAACCATATTCTGTCAGGTTCAGAGGCAACTTTCTCAAGAGTTACTAACTTCCTATAATCAAATTCTGCATTATTGACTAAAACCTACGGGGTGTCAGACCATAACTCACCATTACAACCCACTTGTAAGTTATTTACTCCTGATTTTGACTTACTAAACCTATATTTATTGACGCTAATAATGTTTTTACGACATGTTCAGTAGACTTATTTGTGTTTCCACCTCGATATAGAGCGGCCAATCGTAGCATCTCAATGTGGACATCTCTTGTGGCCAAAGGTAGAAATTATCACTTTGAGCATATAATCCTGGCCTAGCGCCAAGGTGTTTTCCACCTTTTTGGTCATTTCGAGGGTATGTCTCCTGCGGAGAACCAGTGATTTTAAAATAGCTTAAAACAATTGGATTTGTACCACCATACCACCATCTTATCAAAGAACTACGATGAAGCTCAAGGAATAATAAAAAAAATACACTGCGCTTCTCGTTGATCAGGCTACTCACAGTCTCAACCCTATTGGCGTTCGTTTGCTGAAAAGTATTTTTCAAAATTTTCGCTAACGTTTTCTATACCAACATATATATACGCGCGCGCACACACGTTTGGCATAGTAGAAAACCAAGAGGCGACCCTAATCAAGACTCTTAATGAACTTCTTAATGAACTGTTATGTTTTGGATTTGCCTTGACCAGCGTTCTCTCTAAGCTGTGCGACGGCACAACAACCAATCAAGTGCCGCGCACTTCATTATTCCAGCCGCGCACATGTTCAATAATGGTGAGGAGTCTCAACATGTTGACGGCCTTAATGACCTTGGCAGTCGATAGGCCTAAAACCAAAATAACCAACTGATAGCATTGTAAAGCGGCCTAATGATCCAATAGGGTCGATGGTCTAAAAATACCACCCCCTCCCTAAAGACAACTGGTAGCGCACATCCGCGCATTGCCTTGATACTGGTGCACATGAAAAAAATTCATTCCGCACATGGATTTAAAAAATTAGAGAGAACGTTTGTCTTGACTAGTTAACAAATGGTGGTATCAGCCAAATGAAGTAAATCGTCTCTTTAATTAATTGCAAACATTTAAATGTACTGAAATAAAATTGTACCAAGCCTGTTTAGCCGTCACGTAATTCTCTTCGTTTACCCGAGCATCTCATGTACTTATTACAATTTATATAATCATCTTGGATTTTTCTTTCTGGCCTTCAACATTTCACTGTCGAAACGAAAAGGACTTAGTGTGTTGGTGTCAACGTGTTTCCTAATTTAAATTTCACAGTCTTTCCTTTTCTTATTTGTCTTATAAAGACGACATAGCAGGTAGTCCATCACCATAGAAACAAGAATACCAGATATTACTGTAGAAGGCCTGAATAATTTAACTCTCGGTTTAAAGCGTGGATGTGCTGTAGGAGTAATTGTTGTAGTTCAATAGAAAAATAAAGTGATTTTAAACCACCTTAATACTTGACTTCTAGTGACGAAGTGTTTAAGGTCATTCAGTTTTGTCGTTTAGTTTTGGTTAAGTTCATTTTGGTATATATTCATACACACACATGCAATCCTATAGATATGTGTCTAAATTTATATTTGTGTGTGTGATCCTATTGTGTTACAGAAGGTCAAGATACCATGGAGCGTTGTTTCAGTTGCGTTGTAAGTGAGTTGTACTTATGGAAAAAAAAAATATTACACTACTTCTAGAATAGAATAGATGGATTGAAATACAACGTATGCCTATTACACTTTGTTCAGGATAGTCATGACTCTGCAGTTCGGGCATAATTAGTACAATAGCAGTCAATAGTTTTCATTTAGTAAACATGAAAATCGAATATTTTCTGTAATGCCCACTTAATTAGAATTAGAACAGAACTGTAATTCTCAGTTACGTTTAAAACCTAGTTGTTTTGGGCACTCCTCAGCTAAACTTTGAACTTGGTTCTTGTCTGTAGTTGTCAATTTAGCTTAGAGCCTGGTTGTCCTCTGCTGTCCTTACCTAAGCTTATTAAAACCTAATTGTTGTTTGTTGAACAAGTATTTGTTTATGACTCCCAGTTAGGCTTAAAACTAATCGTTGTCTGTAGTTCTCATCTTAGCTTTGTACTTCGTTCTTGTTCAGTAGTGGTGAGTCAAGCTCAGAGCCTGGTTGTTGTTGTCTGTAGTGCTCAGTTAAGCCAACCTGGTTGTTGTTTGAAGTCTTCAGCTAAGATTTGAACCTGGTTGTTGTTTGAAGTCTTCAGCTAAGCTTTGAACCTGGTTCTTGTTTGTAGTTGCCAGTCAAACTCAGAGCCTGTTAAGTTAATCTCGTTGTTGTATACAGTTCTCAGCTAAGTTTTGAACTGGGTTCTTGTCTGTAGTTGTCAATTTATCTTAGATCCTAGTTGTTGACTTTGTTTATCAGTTAAAGTTAGAACTAGTTGTTGTCCGTGTTTCTCAGTTAAACTTAGAATCCGTTTGTTGTCTGTAATTCTAAGTTGAACTTAGAACATATTTGTTACCTGTAGGTCTCAGTTAAGTTTAGAACTTGGTTGTTGTCTGTGGTTCTTAACTAAACTTATAACCTAGATGTTGTCTATGATTCCCAGGCAAGCTTAGAACCTGGTTGCTGTTTGTGGTTTTGATTTAAGTTTAGATTCTGTTTGTTGTCTGTAGTTGTCAGATAAAAGTAGAACCTGGTTCTTTTCTATGGTTCTCAGTTAAGCTTAGAGCCTGGTTGTTGTATGTGATTCTTAGTTAAGCTTATAACAAGGTTGTTAGTTAACATCAAACCAGATAGTTTTCTGCAGCCTTCAGTGATATAAAGATAGTGATATGTTCACTGGCTTTAACTTATGTATTTCTTGCTCCAGTTGAAACAGGCAGAAAGCCATAAAATCGTGCTTTTTACGCTATACCATTTTAGAATTAAAATATATACGAAAGATCCACGCACTTTATAAGAACGATGTTTCAGACCCCGTGTTTCATTTTGAACTTTTACTTCCTCCATCATTCAGTTTATGTTGTAAGAAGCTTCTGTGAAGGACAGCGAAACCAGTGTTAGACTATACATTTTGGATAAACTTTCTATAGACCCTCCACCGCTCATAGACGTTGGTTATCTAACCAAATGCACAGAAGTCTTTGAGCGAGCAGTCTGGCGACTTCACCGTTATGTTGGGTAAGAGGCTGACAGCGTGAACACTGGTTTCATATTCCATGTTTCGTGCAAGCGCTGGTCTAAAGACTTAGACTTAAGACTTGACGCAATATTCTGATGTACTCCTACGTTTTTCTTTGCGCGTGGGCCTTACAATGCCTAATTTTACTTCACATAACTGGCGTCAATATATATTGCTTAAAACTCACGTTTGTTTTACTGTATATTTTGTGCAGTTAAAACTATAAAACCTTTCCACTCCCCTCCCCCCAAATCTGGAAAAAGGTCAACAACTTTTTTTTACGTTTTATGTACTATGTCAAAAAGCCCTTATGATCCCGGTAGTAAGTTTCCCGTTTCTTGTCGCAACAGTTCAAATAGACTCAGGCTTTTTCCAGTATTGTAACAAACTCCCATCTCTATCTAACATTCGAGGCACTTTTTGTATACAGTTTTCTGATGTTTGCTTTTCTCTCACGGATCTATGGGGTAGTGACTCGTGCATGTGTGGCTCGTGCTCTTTAGAACTGCAAAATGTTTTTTTTTTTTTCATTTATCTTCTGCAGAACTGGTTGAGTGTGTTTAACTTGTTAGCAATATTTCTGGTGGGGGTTATCCTAGACGAGTAATCCGCGAATTTGACACAGTGGAAGTACCAGTCCTGCGGGGAGTAGGATGCTGTTTAGGTGTTATACATCCACACATCTGTTCACTACGTTATAGAGAGTTATCTTTAAACATCCACACATCTGTTCACTACGTTATAGAGAGTTATCTTTAAACATCCACACATCTGTTCACTACGTTACAGATAGTTATCTTTAAACATCCACACATCTGTTCACTACGTTATAGAGAGTTATCTTTAAACATGATTGCAAACAGCTGTAAGGATGGTGTGAGACGTTTGCATAACCGTATATTAAACGAACAAGACTGAATCATATCCAACGAGTAAAGATAATTTTACATTTAGAAACAAGTTTTCTAATACATCCCCAAAATAACGGGATTACGAACATAACAAAGTTTTCATTGTGCTTCAAAACACCCTACCTCGCAAACGTATTAAAATATAACACTTTGTTTGGATATCACATTTCACTCGTAGTCACACCAGATAAATTTCTGATAGTTAGACAACCATTAACCAAGTGTTGGCGTTCGTAGTCACACCAGATAAATTTCTGATAGTTAGACAACCAGTAACCAAGTGTTGGCGTTCGTAGTCACACCAGATAAATTTCTGATAGTCAGACAACCAGTAACCAAGTGTTGGCGATCGTAGTCACACCAAATGAATTTCTTGTAGTTTGACAGTCATTAACTAAGTGTTGGCGATCGTAGTCACACCAGATAAATTTCTGATAGTTAGACAACCATTAACCAAGTGTTGGCGTTCGTAGTCACACCAGATAAATTTCTGATAGTCAGACAACCAGTAACCAAGTGTTGGCGATCGTAGTCACACCAAATGAATTTCTGATAGTTAGACAACCATTAACCAAGTGTTGGCGTTCGTAGTCACACCAGATAAATTTCTGATAGTCAGACAACCAGTAACCAAGTGTTGGCGATCGTAGTCACACCAAATGAATTTCTGATAGTTAGACAACCAGTAACCAAGTGTTGGCGATCGTAGTCACACCAAATGAATTTCTGAT
>NW_013666584.1:169177-174939 GCF_000517525.1 Limulus polyphemus | reverse complement strand
ATAAATTATATAGATTTTTAGCGAATGCTAAATCAGAACTGTGATATCATTTTGTTTTAGTCTTCATGGGATCCTTTTTTTGTGTGTTTTATCACGAACATATTCATCATCATTATATACCGTTACTTCTATCAAAGCATTACTTTAAGTTGTCAATTATTAATCATCCATCCAAATCATTTCAAGAAGTGCTAGTAGATACTAATGGCCACTGTCGGTAAAAACATATAGGTTTTTATGTTATGTTTAAGTGCAAAGAAACAAAGTGAGCTATCTACGCTGTACCCATCCCCACGATTGAACCTAATTTTTTAGTATTATAATCTCCAAAGTAAAGCGTTCAAAGGAACATTTCTGTTGTGTAAGTTTTTATATAATTCACGATTCAATACGTAATTTATTATATTTTCATATCAAGAATCTAACCGAGAGTGTGAGATCTACATCGCTATATATCGCCGTTAAATCATGGGTTATAGTAATTGAGGTTGTAATATTCAGAACAAAATACAAATAAATATCAAACCTTTATTGAAATACTTCATGCCTCAATTTTTTATCCCTAGTTTATTTATAAATTCCTTAACGAATTCTGAGACTTTACGTTGATTATCTTCTTAATTTATTTTGTTTAGAAATAATTGAAAAGGTTTGTTTGTTTTGTAAATTTATTTGAGGTAGTCGTCCCAAATTTTGAAGTGATAGACTAGAGTGAAAGCAGCTAGTCAACACCTCCTACCACCTATTATTGAATTACTCTTTACCAACAAATAGTAGGATTGATCGTCACATTATAAAGACCCCACAGCTGAAAAGCAAACATGTTCGAGGATGGGATTTGAACCCGTGACCCTCAGATTGCCAGTCGAGTATCTTAACTGCCAGGCCCCACTTTAGAAAGAAACAAGCAAGTTATTAGATGAAAAAAAAATCCAATTTTTTCTGATATTGTCTCTGAGAACAGAAGTGTTAGCAGTTTTAAAAACATACAGTCCTGCTAACTTACTAAGTCATAACAATGTATCATTGAATGAAAAGAAAGAGCTTAACCTTAAACTACTTACTTGTTTTTATATCGGTCACGACAGGGATTTGGTTGGAATTTCGCGCAAAGTGGGAATGCAGCTAGTAATCATCATACATCGCTAATTCTTGGGCTACTCTTTAACCAACGAATAATGGGATTGACCGCACATTACAACGCCCCCATGGCTGAAAGGGCTATCAGGTTTGGTGGGACGGGGATTTGAACTCACCACCTGCAGATTGCGAGTCGAGTGCCCTAACCACCTGGTCATGCCAGCCCTCACGAAAGAGAGCTCAGTTATTGTTAGGATTAACTGCAACATTGATGGTATGTTTGTTTACTAACTTTCTAAGTAAACAACAGTGGAAATCCTAGTAATAATTAGTAATAGGAGGACCAATAGTCCTTATGTAATTTCGCGCGAATATCCGAAACAAACAAACAAAGGTCTCGCGCGATGATCATAGTCCAAAACCCAATATGGTAATAGGCTAAGGCTTTCAATATATATATATATATATATATCTAACGTTGATTCTCAAATGTTAGGTTTCAAGTATCTTTTTCCTAAGAGAAATGATTGCTCGGAAAAAGAACTGTTTGAGTGTTTTGGATATTTTGGCCGACCTTACTGTTGAAAAATGCATCTAATCAGCAACACCTATCGCCAACACTTGGGCTAATGTAACTGAATAGTGAAATTTGGTTGCCACACGTATAAAACGTACCCGCAGCTCCAATGCGAAGAACAAGATTTTTTTGGCAAATAGATGCTAACCTCAGACCCACATATTCACAATCCGGCAAGTTAACCACAAGGTTATACCCATCCCACGCAGATGAGAACTTATAGTTCGATTTCTAAGGGGGGGGGGGTGAAGAGGTAAGGGCTCGTTAATCAACCCTCAAACGATACCAGGAAGATTTCACTGGCTCAGGTGTGTCCTCTAGTAGGGATAGGATTGTGCATATCTCATACATGCGGATTAGTATTGACAACCCATAAAACATCAACTCTCAAACGATACCAGGAAGATGAATGGCTCAAGTGTGTCCTCTAGTAGGGATAGGATTGTGCATATCTCATACATGCGGATTAGTATTGACAACCCATAAAACATCAACTCTCAAACGATACCAGGAAGATGAATGGCTCAGGTGTGTCCTATAGTAGGGATAGGATTGTGCATATCTCATTACCAAACTCATACATGCGGATTAGTATTGACAACCCATAAAACATCAACCCTCAAACGATACCAGGAAGATGAATAACCATAAAATGCCAAAGCAGAACACAAAATCTTAGTCAGTATGAATGTGTTCACACTGGGGTTTTTGATCGTTGTCATTATTGCTCGATTCGTTCGAAGAACAATATGAACAACAAACTGAACTGAGTCTACCATAACGCTAATAAATCATAGAACCACGAAAACGAGCTCCATTTCCAAACGAATTCGGTGCATTTATACACAAAATAAGTGTGTACAACTAACACGTTCATCAAAGCAAACGAACTGAGCCAAGGTCGTTTCAGATGAACTCAGGGTGAGTACTGCATTGCCTAAGGCAGGAAACCAAAAGCCACTTGAAATAAATTTTTAACAGCATTATTTTAAACAAGGTTATAAAATGTATGTGTTATAGTTTTCTTAAATATAATGCTTAATAATACTCATGAAGTTTTTAATAATAATAATCCATTATTGGCAACAATCAAGTGATTCTGTTTCATAGGTATGTAGAGAGAGAGAGAGAAAAAAAGAAAGAATAACAAGAGAGAGAGAGGGGTAAGATAGGCAGTTTTTACTGAAAATAGTTTCGAAGGATGAGAACCTACAATACAGCCTAATTGGATAGAAAGGAACTGATTTAATTCGAAATCTTCTTTTATTTTATTGTTTTGCAATACTTTCTGCTCACTGAGCTACAAAATGGTTTTATTGTTTACCTGATGCCAGTAAAGCTAGGGAAGGATTTCTAATGTATTTTAGTGACGAGTTAGGCTTGATTGTCTGATTATTCGTTGACTAGTTCTACCAGTCTATTGCTCTATATGGTTGGATTGATCGCGTTAGTTGCTCTCGATAATATATCGATACCGAAAACTATCCCATCAATACTAAATAAATACATACAATTTTGAAGCCAAACTAGAGTACATTTATTCAAAAAGCTGCACTTTAACTTTCTTTTCACAGAAGAAAATAGTTGCAATTAATATAAAAGATAAATGCTTTATAGAAAACATAAATTCTTACAGATCTTTGTTTGTAAAACTCACTCTACTGCTAAGAATTTTTCTTTTTCTTTTTAGTTTGTCTGCTGTTAAATGCAAAGCTGCTGAAAATACTATTTGTGTCGTGCATACCGCATTCATCGAGTCACAAATTCTAGAGCTATATAAGCCTTCAAGCTTTCCACTTAGCCATCTTCTGCTAATTTCTTTAGGCATATGAATTAAAATTAATTAGGCTCAGTAAGGCGTTTAAAATGTTTCAGTTGATTTGTAACATATCTAAACTTTTCACTTATCATTTAGGTTGTTTGTATTCGTCTTTATTATTGATTGTTATACTTTAAAGGTAAGAGAACATTTTAAAAATTAAAATTTGTATATTATGTGAAACATAACAAGTGAACCAACACACGTGCTATTTAAAACGATTTATTTCATAGTCTTCTGATGGGACAGCGGTAACTTTACGGAATTACAATGCTAGAATAGGTGGTTCGATTCCCGCAGTAGACACAACAGATAACCTATTGTGGTTCTTGCTCTAAACCAAATGTTTTATAAATCTTTCACGCCATGCTAATGAAGATAAGAATAGGGATTTTGTTTACATATTTGTCTTGATCTTTTAATCTGTATTGAATCATTTCCATTATATTAATTGTCTTATAAATCATTTGGGTTCTTGTTGACATTTCTACTGCATTCATTGAAATGTCCTTTCCTTTATCGTTATCAAACCCATCATATTTAATTTATTAATTAATGTATGATTTATCTACCACCTTTTGTTTTATTTAACGTGAAATCTAAAGTTAAATCTCTGCATATTATCCTGTAAGGGCCCGGCATGGCCAGGGGGTTAGGGCGCTCGACTCGCAATCTGCAGGTCGTGGGTTCGAATCCCCGTCACACCAAACATGCTCGCCTTTTCAGCTGTGGGGGCGTTATAATGTGACGGTCAATCCCACTATTCGTTGGTAAAAGAGTAGCCCAAAAGTTGGCAGTGGGTGGTGATGACTAGCTGTCTTCCCTCTAGTCTTAAACTGTTAAATTAGGGACGGCTAGCGCAGATAGCCCTCGTGTAGCTTTGCGCTAAATTAAAAAAAACAAACAACACTTAATATTAAATCCCATCACAAAACTATATACTGACGTTTACGCAGATTATAGTCATCTCAGAATTCATTAAAAATTCGTTATCTTTTCTTTGGTGGAATATGGGGTTTTATGAGGGTATTTATATTCCATAGATTAGTTTGAAGTAATCTTAATGCTTTAATTGCAGTTACCTATAAACTTGAAGAAACTTATATTCTATTTTGATGTTTACAAATCCCACTATCGTAATAAAACATACACTTGATAAATAAGTTAGTTTCAGAAAGTTATGAAGAGTATTTTTATAATAGTTGATAAGCATATTTTATGTTTTAAATGAACAAAAAATGTTATTTAGCTATAGATAGCTCCTGGTGTCTTATCGGGAAGCTTGAGGTCTGATAATCGAGGTTTGATTACTGCTGTGACAAGAGAGCTTAAACCAACCCCACAAAAAAAATTGTTTAAAATTGCTTTGTGCAGCGCCAAAAATTAACGATAAATATGCTATACCAAAATTATATTTAGTTAAATTTTTCGACATAAACTTTCCTTAGGTGTTTGTTAGACCTATAAGCGGACTGTATCATATTAGTTCATAACATTTTGTCAATGTTTTATCTTTGTATTCATAATCTTGGTTCATTTTGTGATGAATATTCTTTATTCTGCTATTAATTTTTATGTAATATTTTAGAATTCATCTAAAACTTATATATATGTAAGAGATTTGCTTTTCATTCTCATTGCTCTTCACAAAAAATGCTATAAGTTTCAGTGACATTTTATTTGTGTCTTAAAAGCTTTGTGAATATGTAATTGGTCCACAGTAGGTAAATATTCACTAATAGCACAGTATTTATATTTCTGTAGAAGACATAACTAGGACCAATATGAATGGCAGATTGGTATAACTTGAAACACATAATTACAGAGTGGACAGAAACAAAAGATAAGACACGCCTTCCTCTGCCACTAGAGGTCACTGATTTTAGAAAAAAATCATGAATAGTAGCTAATTTATTTTTAACATGTCTGATTGAAAATTGCTTACTGTTATTAAACCTGTGTCTTCTATAAAACTGATAACCTTACAACGTTTTCAACAAGAAAATTAAAGATGACTGATATTTTCTCCAATTTTTAAAAGTAGATCGTACTGAAAAACAGCAATTTTGGATTAATAAATGGTGACTCGTAATTTTGACTGAAAAAAAAATTAGTATCTAAATCCTTTATTTATATTTTTTGTCTAGTTGGACGAAGCTCTTAACCTTTCGCACGCATGGTTATCTCGTGAGAAGGGCCTGGCATGGCCAGGCGGTTAGGGCGCTCGACTCGCAATCTGCGGATCCCGGGTTCGAATCCCCATCACACCAAACATGCTCGCCCTTT
>NW_013666584.1:166846-168194 GCF_000517525.1 Limulus polyphemus | reverse complement strand
AACAATCTCGTTAGATACCAGATTATTTTAAAAACACAAGATACCATTGGATTGTTTTATGAAATATATAATTAACACGTTGTGCAGAACACGCAGTTTATCGCTAGTAACCATCTTATCTACAAAGCCACTAGGAGAACTCATAGTATCAGAATCTTGATTATAATACTTAAACCATATTTTATTCCTGTGGGTATGTAAATAGGTTGAATTATTTACGTTAAGATGCACAAAGATAGCCTAAAGAGGTACGGTACCATTGTTATAGAAAACATCATGATAAAGATACATTCTGTGTATGTTTTACTCGATTGTTAAATCATTTTATAATCATGAAATATTTTTTATAGCATATATTTTTAACTCATATTTTTCTAAAATCTGTATTGTTGTTAAGCCTAACAAAGGGAAACAAAAATGGTCCAACCCTCAAAATAAGGATGCTCAGCCATAAGACATGATTGTTAAGTCGTTTATTTAGTCATTCAAGAATAATGTAGAGGCCTAAATACTCATAACGATAACGTTATATTTCTCTAACCTCGAGTACCACGGTTAGCTTAATCAACATTTACCGCTAAGCCGAAGATCACAAGTAAACCATGTCTCAACAGAAATTTCACCTACTTGCTAACTGCATATCTTTATTTCTTCGTCAAAACTCGATATTCAAAGCACTATTCAATAGCTCACTCGAACAGAATCAATAAGTAACTGTAGCACAACTCGCTTTTTTTTTTTACATACGGCTCAAGCTGTTTTTGAAACTTTGGAAAATGTTCCATACATATAAGGCTACGCCCATTAGGTTACGTTAACAATATATCCGGCTAAACAAGAATATAATTTCTAGAAACGTCTGGATTGAAAATAGAGCTGTTACAATGTCTTCTATAAAATACAGCAAAGTTATAGTTATATATAGTAGTAAATAACAATAGGATATTGTTTACTATGAAAGCGTCAATTGATTTTTAAAACTTTACAATAATAAGCTGTTAATGGTAAGCCTCATAACTGTAAGCTGAAATTGCTGTTTTCGTGTGTGTAACTAGGATACTGTTTTGTGTTTGTTATTCAATAAATCAATCACAGTGCCCTCTTCGATCCAAATACTGGCACTCATGGTCTTATAGGTCACCCAGTGTTCTTTTCATCTTAAAGTATTTGTTAATACCATATCTTTTTTTTTATTGGTAGAAAATCTGGTATCAGCAAAGCCTCGCCTTCAGTAACGTATACAAAAGTATAGTGTCGTTGAAATGCTATTGTTACGTCTCTAGTCGTTTGTTAATTTCCCGTAACAATTCTTTCCGAATAACTTCAGCGATACAAGTCCTTTCTTAAA
>NW_013666584.1:164551-166087 GCF_000517525.1 Limulus polyphemus | reverse complement strand
TAGATTTTGTCATTTCGATTAAAGTTGGCTGATTTAGACCAGCAAAACTAAAAGGTGAAAGGACGTGCAGATACGTAAATATTGGCCAAGTAAACTAGATTAGCAGTTTCTAGTTCAAGTTTTCAAAAGGATCATACGGAAGAACGGTTGTTACTCATTTCCAACTTTTAAGCACAAATTTACTGAATTTTATGAAATTATCCTAATTAAAGAGCGTTTAGCATCACATGCTATTAATTTAAGCAATTAGCATAAATAACGATGCTTGATACAGTTGTACCGATTGCATGGGGGTGATGACAAGAAACTGTTAATCTAAATTCCATGGCGTTACCATAAAGAAAGTTATTAACACTGTTTTAGAGAGAAAACTACCCCCATATATTTTAAATGATCTTGTTGCTTCTGTAAAGTAAAGGTCTGTTACGAATAATAGGGTTGCGATCCTAAAGCTAATTTTGGTTTCTATCGAATGTCACTCTTTTATTTGATGTGGTTGTTTGGTGTGTAATGATATCTAATGAAGACACCTTAAGTGTGAAAAAAGGTGTGGCCAAAAAATGGAATTAAATCAAAATTGGCGGCAAAACTGGTAGCTACAATTTTACAGCAAATATTCATTCATTAGTTTTACCTACCATCATGCCCAAAGTTGAACAAAAAATGCGGGCTGGCTAACTAATGAATGGATAGTTGATGTAAATTTATTATTAATGCTATAATTGTGGCTACTAGTTTGGGCGCCAGTTTTGATTTCATTCCTTTAAGTCGCACACTGACTCCTTTTTTTGGCCGAACTTTTTTTCACACCTAAGATGGTTTTGATTTTATATATATATATATATGTGTACCCCTTGAATAGAAAATTCTGAATAGTGGCATTAAATATTCAATAATTCTAGATTTTCTTCAAATTTCTTGCCGGTTCTTGAGCCGGGTGTGACCTATGATTATCGTGACCAGGTTGAAAAACCGAGGGTTTAAGGGCCTCATGATCTCAAAAACAGGCCCCGCACTTTGGAGCTCTGGGTATACATTATTTGGTCAGACAAGAGTAGCCCAGACATGGCGTTAGGCGATATTGACGAACTGCCTTCATTCAGGTTTGTTAGCTCAAAATTATGGCCGGCTATGTGCAGATAGCCGCTGTGTATAGTTTTGCACAAAAATGCTAAAATACAAAAACAAAAAACAGTCAGATCCATAAACGCAATTTTATCAATCCATTTGATGGATTGTGAATTACAATTAAAGCTATATTAACTTTTTAGACTTTCACATATGAAATGGAACTACTTATTACCAATGAAGACTGTTTTTGGCCCAAACGAGGATAAAATTATTTTGCCTTAAAGCTATGTTAACTTCTTAGACTCTCACGTATGGAATGGAACTACTTATTACCAATGAAGAATGTTTTTGGCCTAAACAAGGAGAAAATTATTGTGCCTTAAAGCTATGTTAACTTTTTAGATCTCACGTATGGAATGGAACTACTTATTACCAATGAAGACTGTTTTTGGCCCAAACGAGGAT
>NW_013666584.1:159697-163551 GCF_000517525.1 Limulus polyphemus | reverse complement strand
CCTTGTGATATACAACAGACACATATTATTTATGAACATCCTCTACCTTGTGATATACAACAGACACATACGATTTGAGTACGAAAATGTTCCGTGGTAGGTGATCGTATTATAACTTCAAAATCTGGGGTTCGATTCCCGCGATGGACAAAGTGCAGATAGTTCATTATGTAGCTTTGCACTGAAAAAAAAAGAGTATGAAAATATTAAGCGATCTTACAGATGAATCCAGGGCCCAGTAGATCGACAAATACCGCAAAACTAACAGTTCTAATGTGTCTTAAAACTTCTTGAAGTTTAATTAAAAAATACAAAAACTAGAAACTTTTATAGTAGGAAAATTCTGATTTTAACGATTATAACATTTCAAACCCTCATAGTATCGGGTCATCATCAGGTAAAAGTTACATTCGAAAAGCCAGTTCCATTTCAGAAAAAAAAAAGGTAGAAGCCTTGAATAAAGTTTTCTTATAGTTTGGGCATCAGCTATGAACGGGTTCCATCCGACAAAGATGACGAATTTTTTGTTTTGTGGATATTTCATGTGGTTAATAGCACTGTTTATGACTTGGAATAAGCACGTCACTGGTACTTATCTTCAAGTAACAAAACTGTATATAGATTTCATCTTAAGTTCATAGCTCTATCTATCGATTGATCAAACTCTATATTTTTGTAGTTTAAATTTCTTTGTTATAAAAAGTATAGAAATATATTATCTGTTTAAAATCAGTAGTAGTAAAAGTTGTGGGATGAGCGCCCAGCTTTGTTTAAAAGTGGGGAGGGGGAAAGGGTAAGGAAACACTGCCGAACGCTATTATTAAACTGTAGTATAATATCAACAATTATCAGTTGCAGTAGTGCGATTAATAGTTATTTATATAGTCACGATGGATTAGTGACACTTAGTACAGCGGAATTAATCTTGTGGCTGACCTGAGTGATGGTAATACGAACTGGTGACGTGACTATTTACACAACTAAAATACATAATTCACTAACTTTCAATGTATTCTCACATGGTGTTACTGCCTTGAAATTGTCACTTTGTATCCAGCACGTTTAATAAATGCAATCTTAGTGAGGCAATCAAACAAACATACACGTTTCTAAGACTTGTCGTTTTTAAGAAGTTCGCTTACAGTATTCAAAATCCCACCTATATCACTCCTAATTTATAATACGTACAAGGTGCATAAGAGTTACGGTATAAGGAAGTGTTGTATATCACAAGGTAGAGGATGTTCATAAATCGTATGTGTCTGTTGTATATCACAAGGTAAAGGATGTTCATAAATCGTATGTGTCTGTTGTATATCACAAGGTAGAGGATGTTCATAAATAGTATATGTCTGTTGTATATAACAAGGTAGAGGATGTTCAGAAATCGTATATGTCTGTTGTATATCACAAGGTAGAGGATGTTCATAAATAGTATATGTCTGTTGTATATCACAAGGTAGGGGATGTTCATAAATAGTATATGTCTGTTGTATATCACAAGGTAGAGGATGTTCATAAATCGTATATGTCTGTTGTATATCACAAGGTAGAGGATGTTCATAAATAGTATGTGTCTGTTGTATATCACAAGGTAAAGGATGTTCATTCTAGTGGTTAGCGTTCCCGGACTACGAATTCGAGGGTATAAAGTTCGAGACCTGTTGCTTAAAAAACCTGCTTCATACTTTGGGGTGAGTGCGTTATAAGAGTGATGGTCAGACACAACTATTCGATCATATAAGAGTAACCTAACAGTTGGAAGTGAATGAGTGCTGTTGACTAGCCGTCTTCCCTTTAAGTTATCTGTTCAAAAGTAAGGACGCCCATGTGTAGCTCAGTGGCATTTGTGTAACTCTGCACTAAACTCGGGTACAAATAAGATTCCTATAAGGGCACTGATGATGGTGTATTTACGTTTATTACATGTTTTACTGATTGAATTTAGTCTTCTTACCTTGTAGGGGCCACTGAACAATGAGACTAATTGT
The DNA here is from genome assembly GCF_000517525.1 of Limulus polyphemus. NCBI lineage: Eukaryota > Metazoa > Arthropoda > Merostomata > Xiphosura > Limulidae > Limulus > Limulus polyphemus. The sequence goes on along the minus strand of NW_013666584.1, from coordinate 161,560 downwards.
ACAACATTACGTCCACATCATTATCATGAATGAGAAGAACTTAACGAAAAGAAGCAAAACACTTTGTTGTTTGTTACGTGCATGGTATGAACGAAATCTCCACGCATAGTAGGCGTGGATGAAAATATATAGTTCTAGTGAAAACGTCATACCAGCAGTATAGTTTAACTAACAGAGAGAGCATGATCTGAACAAGCTCAGTTTACAACGTATCTTCTCAGACGCAAATCAGGCGGCCTTTCGTTATTCTCTTCGTTGCTTCCCAAAATTAAACTTATATAGGCATTTAATTATGCGTCTTAGAGGACACTTAATTAGAGCGACAGTATCTCAGATGCAACAAACAATACAGCGTCTTCGGAGATTATAATTTTAAACTGTTTATTAAAAAGTCACTGTCAGTCGTCAACAAGTTTATTTTACGAAAAATAAAACTTAAGTAGCTTAATCAATCTAATCTCAGATAATAAGTGTACAAAAACTTATGATTAATTTTAATTATTTTTCAAAATGAAAATGTTATTAAAAATATGTAGGGATAGTAAATCAGCGAACCATTTTGTAAATTCGGGTCGTCAACTTAGACGTTCGTGCAATAGCTGCTGAGACACGACTGACGTACAGAAATATGTTCTATCTAATTCGAAAGCCGTTGTAAAGTTATTCCGAAAAGTTTCGCTCGAAAAAGTACATTGACTGAAACAAATATATATATATATATATATCTACTCTCTCTGGTACATTTTAATTCCTTCCCTCCCGTGGCTCAGCGAAAAGTCTGTGTGCTTACAAAAACCGGGTTTCGATACCTGCGGTGAGCACAGCACAGATAGCCTTTGTGTGGCTTTGTGCTTAACAACAACAGCAAACAAGGTTACCCCCCCATGTCCAGTCAGTTTGTAAGAATCTGTTGTTCTGCATTATAAACTCTGAAAAAAGTTAAACGTATTTCATTTTATACTTTCTCTGACGTTTGGGTTGTACGCTATTGTTTTTTGTTTTGTTTTGTCTTTCATACTTGGGTTTGTTTGATTGGCAGAAGGGCAGTGAAGAAACGAAGTTCTATTATTGATGAACTCCCTCCTCCGAGCTCTTGAGTGATCCTTCCACCTTTCCTTATCTTACTCTTACGTAACTGGCTTGCTGGGGGAACTGGATTATCGATTTAACCCTAGCTTGTTTCAGCTTAAGAATACTCTCGATCAGTATAAACGAATGAAGCTATAATTATGAGTATATCATAATATCATAGTATATCTTAATATATATCATCAAGCAAATAATATCAGTCCATCAGTTGTCTTCTGTTTCTTTTACAAATTATATCGTTTTATGTTTGTACACATTTCTACTTTTTATTCTTTATGTGTGTGTTTGTGTGGTTAGCAGAAAGACAAAAAATCAGAGAGTAATTCCATTCCATACGTGAGAGTCTAAGAAGTTAACATAGCTTTAAGACACAATAATTTTATCCTCGTTTGGGCCAAAAACAGTCTTCATTGGTAATAAGTAGTTCCATTCCATACGTGAGAGTCTAAAAAGTTAACATAGCTTTAAGACACAATAATTTTATCCTCGTTTGGGCCAAAAACAGTCTTCATCGGTAATAAGTAGTTCCATTCCATACGTGAGAGTCTAAGAAGTTAACATAGCTTTAAGACACAATAATTTTATCCTCGTTTGGGCCAAAAACAGTCTTCATCGGTAATAAGTAGTTCCATTCCATACGTGAGTGTCTAAAAAGTTAACATAGCTGTAAGACACAATAATTTTATCCTCGTTTGGGCCAAAAACAGTCTTCGTTGGTAGTTCCGTTCCATACGTGAGAGTCTAAGAAGTTAACATAGCTGTAAGACACAATAA
>NW_013666584.1:147973-158889 GCF_000517525.1 Limulus polyphemus | reverse complement strand
CGCATGTGTCTGTTGTATATAACAAGGAAGAAAATTGCATATGTCTGTTGTATATCACAAGGTAGAGGATGTTAGAAAATCGCATGTGTCTGTTGTATATAACAAGGAAGAAAATTGCATATGTCTGTTGTATATCACAAGGTAGAGGATGTTCATAAATCGCATGTGTCTGTTGTATATCACAAGGTAGAGGATATTCAGAAATAGTATGTGTCTGTTGTATATCACAAGGTAGAGGATATTCAGAAATAGTATGTGTCTGTTGTATATCACAAGGAAGAAAATTGCATATGTCTGTTGTATATCACAAGGTAGAGGATGTTCATAAATCGTGGTATATTTCAATCAACTGAATGTGTCTAGTGATTTATTTATTTCAATGACGGTATGCGGCTGCTTGTACATTCCAATCAGTTAAGTGTAATTTTTGATACATCCCAGTAAATATCATGCCGCTTCTCGTGTATTCCAATGAATAAGCTACTGATATGCTTCAATCAAGTTGTGTGACTGCTAGTGTCCCAGTAAATATCCACACGAGAAGCGGCACATTTACTGAGACACTAGCAGTCACACAACTTGATTGAAGCATATCAGTAGCTTATTCATTGGAATACAACTTGATTGAAGCATATCAGTAGCTTATTCATTGGAATACACGAGAAGCGGACACTGTGACTGCTAGTGTCTCAGTAAATAGTGTACCGCTCTTGGCGTTTTTCAATGTATGAACTACTTATGTATTTCAATCAAATGTTGTGACTGCATGCCGATGTTCCCACTGAATAATGTGCTTCTCTTAGTGTATTCCAATATATGAACTACTTATGTATTTCAATCAAATGGTATGACTGCTGGTGTGTCCCAGTGAACAGAGTTTCACTGGGTCGTGTGCAGTACCTTTCAAGTATTATAATCACTCGGTGTACTTGATATATGATTATTGAAACCTTAATTAACTTGAGAGAAAATTTAGTATAGTCCAAAAGCTACCTCAAGCATCACGACTTCCACTTAACACTAAGTAATTTTTGTTTCCGGGAAACGTGTGTGCCACTAGACACTTAGCAAGGCAGGAAATGTTCAAAAATAAATATCAAAGTTTGTTTGTTTGCTACGGATTTCGCGCAAAGCTACACGCGCTAGCCATCCCTAATTTAGCAGTGTAAGACTAGAGGGAAGGCAGCTAGTCATCACCACCCACCGCCAGCTCTTGGGCTAGAATCGCATGGTGTGTCTTTTTCTCTCAATCGTGCAGGAAAATCCGATACAACAAAAAAAAAATCACTCGTGTTTGTTAAAACATTGTATATGATTCGTAGATAAAGCTGTAAGACTTTCTACTAGTCAGAGGTGTTATTTTTTATATCAAACCTAATTACAAGTTGCAAAATAAATACGTGATGAAATAGTTATAAGGTATTTTCAAAGTACCTACAAATGTTTTGTTCACTCACCAAATTACCTGCATACAACACAAAAACACATGACTAAACCTCCGTGAGATTACTAGCCACAGACCAGAAAACAGTAAGTGTTCAGAGTTATCCTATCCCTCTGATCTCTTCAATCTTTAAAATAAATGTTTGGGTGGTTAGGGCACTCGACTCGCAATCTGTGGGTCGCGGGTTTGAATCCCCCTCACACCAAACATGCTCGCCCTTTCAGCCGTGGGGCGGTCAATCACACTATTCGTTGGTAAAATAAGAAACTCACATACCATCATCCTTAACCTGCCAATAAACCTAGATGTACTGAATTTTATTACCTTTACTATTTAAAGTCTATAGCTTGGTGTCTATTTTTCGCTCCTTCGAGTATCGAAGACGTAAAATTCCTAAATGTTGTAATAAAAGAAACATTTTTGATTTAAACGATTTTGTGATGTTTTACGATGGTTATAATTGCGATATTATATTTAGTAGATATAAGTGTTCTATTAATCTAAATATAGGGATCTTAAAAGACGGAGAACCTACAAGTATTCACAATGTGTGGCTAAATTAAAATAGAAGACTCATATTTTTTCCTACTTTGAGGCTTCAGATTGATGTATAGTTCATCTATAAATAAAAAGAACTCATCTTTGCCATCACTTTGTAGAAATGTTTCACAACTGTTTCTACGAATAAGCATTTTATGCCCAAATGGATATTTCATGTCGGTGATAATATACTACATAAATGTTTGTCATATATATATATATGTTCTTGAAGTTTATTATAATAGAAATCAAATTTATGTATTCTCAAATTATTCACCCAGTTTTCAACTCGCACAATTCTAAAATAATGAGGAATGGAACAAGAAGATAGGCTATATTCACAACGTGGCAGTGATGCTCTGTACGGTTCACTATAATGACTGTTTAGGAAAATGTGAAAACCTTATGCTACCTCCCAAGTTTCACGGGCTGATGCGCACGAACCGTGTTTAAAAGTATTTGATATAAATGATCTCTTATTGATCAGTATAACTTTACAACGGTATTGTTAGTTTTTCTGCCTAGATTACATTATCACTCGCTGCCTTGACATTTTATAAAAGATGCGTGTAATGTGTAGAAAATTAGTTAATGTGCTTAACATATACAAGTTATATAGATAATGTGCATCTTTGCAGAGATATTGAAGTATTTGAAGGTCGACATTTTTAATGCTAAAACACTGCCTAGTCCATTGGTACTCAATAAAATCTCGAGGGCCAAGATAAAAATATTAGGACGAACCCAAGGGCCAGATATTAGCTGAGTGGCAAAGGCACTTCGGGGAGAGTCAGTGGGGGTAGGGGGGAAAGAGGACAATGGAAAGTGATCAGCCATAAGGAGCGCAATGTAAAGATGAAAATGTGTGTTTTTACATTTCAGGTTCATTATTCATATTCGAGGAGGACGGAAGGGAAGAAGGAAAAAAATTCATGTCTCCAAGTTCAATACAGTCTTGAAGCCGAGTGAAGCGGTGTAATTGTTTTGTTCAGCACCGTCACAACCAATCAACTTCATTAACTCTTATCAGACATTGCACGGAGACTTGAACTGTTTGAGAGAAATAAATTTTTCTCAATTTATTAATTTAATGAATTGTAGAAGATAAAACACACGTTTAGTATGAAAGTTGTGGAGAGCTATCGAGTGATTTATGTATCAATGTAATAGTTCTATTCTAATATATAATTTTCTTTATTTCATTATAGCAGTATCAGTTTCGTTATTTTGTATTAGTAAGCATTTTAAATTCTTAGCGAGCCATGCCAACCATCAAGGCTGGCCTTTTGTTGAGGACCGTTGGTCAAACATGTTAAAACAGAAAATAAAGTCTGTTAAACTTTCCATGAAGGATCGCATTCTACTAGATAAAGCTTCCTTTTAGTCAAGGTATAAAATAACAGATTTAATTTTTTTGACTGAGAGGTTTTTTATTAATGTACGATTTCTTCTCTATTTTATACAGGACTCGACAGAAGCTCTATGAACTAAGAGAAGACACGTGGAGTATTGAAAAGGTTTGATAGGATGCTATCGAGCTACTCAACTTCGTTTTTCCAGTTCTCTCCGAAATATGAAGTGCGAGATTGGTCTATGTTCGGCAACGTTACTGATAACCGTAACTATACAGGACTCGGGAACGCTGATAAACTTCCGGGATTTCCCGAGGAAGACATAGTCACTATCGGGGAGTGGACGATTCGAATACTAGGGACATGTGTGTGCGTGTTGTTGATTGCTATGACACTAGTGGGTAACGTACTTGTCATAACAGTTGTTACCCGCTACAGAAGGCTTAGGTCAGTAACCAACCTACTTCTAGCTAGTTTAGCTTCCGCTGATATAACAGTGGCAGTATTTGTCATGCCATTGCTGGTAATATATGACCTAGAACGACAATGGCGTTTCGGGGCCATAGCTTGTCATTTGTGGATCTCGTGTGATGTCATGTGTTGCACGGCGTCTATTCTACATCTATGTGTGATAGCTCTGGATCGATTTTGGGCTATCACTAGGCCTTTGCGATACCAGATATTTGTCTCAAAGAAACGTATCTTTGGAGCTGTTGTCGGGATTTGGATTTGTAGTGGAGCGATTTCGTTTATTCCCATTTTTCTCGGTTGGTATGCTGATGGTGATGGCAAGACATCCATCTTCGAGGACAGTAGCGAGTGTTCGTTGGAAGTTAATCGAGTTTATGCCATCGTTTCCTCAATGACATCATTCTACCTCCCACTTCCAGTGATGTTTTATGTGTACTTCCGGATTCTGCTTATAGCTGAGCGACAAGCTAGAGAGATTAAACATCTTGAAGTATCACTACAGACTGCTGATCAACAAGTTAAGAGAAGCCTTAGGCGCCGCTCTAGGCAGTTGATCACCGACACAAAGGCTATTCGAACTTTAGGAATCGTGATGGGCGTGTTTTGTGTCTGCTGGCTTCCTTTTTTTCTGATGTACGTTATTTTATCCTACTGCGAACAATGTTACTTGAGTTACGAGTGGCGAAGTGCCATCACATGGTTAGGTTATCTCAACTCGTCCTTCAATCCTTGCATCTATGTCTTTTTGAACAAAGAGTTTAAGGAAGCCTTCAGTCGAGTACTGGGTTGTAACTACCACAAGGACTCTGATGTAACCATGCCAGATGACATCAGTTCTGCTAGTCGCCACGCGCAGAGAATGGAGAGAATTCAGGCTATGCATACAAAAAACGAGCTCAACGGCCGACTACTTAGTGGTCGCCACAAGAATCTAGAAACAGGGAGTCCTACCAGCTCCCGAAAAACCAGCATTTCTACGTTTGTCACTGACAAATCGCCACCTATTAGTGGAGGACGTGCAGAAACAAATAGTTTAATTAAAACTCGTAATACCACTATAGAACAGTCAACATTATCGACAGCTACAGAGCCTGAGGAACATCTAGTAAATACAATGAAGCCACACCTACAGAAATATGAGACAGTTACAGGTGTGGCAAATTTACCGGAATGTGACACAATCACAAGGAATGCGAAATATGTGAAACACAACGCCCTGATGCCAGTTACAGAAATAAATGGGCATAACGTCGTCTCTGAACATGATTTCCAAGCAGAAGACACAGAGTTGTTGGAGTACAATGCTTTCAAGACAGGTTCAGGGTTAAAAGGAAGTAATCATGCTACAATAGTCACAAAACATCTGTCACCTAATACCTACACAGTAACAGCAGAAATTCCTGGGAGAATCAACATTACGACATCCACAAAACTACGAGGAGATAACACCGTAGTTACGTCAACCACAGAACTTCAGCAAAATTGTCAGCGTACTTTCCAACCAAATAATTCAAAGAACAGCCAACTAGAACAAAATAACCGTTCTTCTATCTCTCAGAATAAGTTATTTTCCTCAACGTTTCGACTCTGTCCGATATTTGAAGAGACAGCGATACAAACAACAGAACAACAAGTGTGACAAAATCGTAATGAAAAAGTTTAATAATACAACCAAATTTCTAAGTTTAATTTAAATTATTCAGGAACACGGGTTATTATAATTTATTATCATGTACTTTGAAGTTATGATAGCTTTTTGGCTCTTTGGAGTAAGTAGGAAGCTTATATTTTACATGAGGTTAGATTCTGATAAACTCTATTGCTTGTGTTTTAAAATGAAGGTCTTTATATTATTTTGATATATTGTTTGTATTTAAGCATTGACTACTCCAAAATCAGAAATTTGGCTAGAAACTTAGATCATATTTACAAAAGTAAAAGTGAAAATCAGTGGTCAAAGTCACAAGTTTTTTGGAAGGTAAACTGTAAAGGCTAGGTCACAAAGATACGAAAATGTAATGTGAATAGCAAGGTTAAAAGGCACCATATTTCTGGAAGGTGAAAGTCTATTGTGAAGGTTACAAAATAACTGAGAAAGCAAAATTAAAAACGGATGTCAAGGCACAAAACTAAAGTAAAAAGCAGATGTCAATTTTATATGATTTTAGGAATGCAAATCAAACAGTCAGAGTCAAGGTCACAAAATCAGTACGGAATATAACTATTAGTTATCCTGAGAATTAGATGATTTTTTGATTATATTTGATTTAAAATGTCACTATAAAGTTTAAAATGTAATAATCACCTTATATCCATGGCTCAAAGATAGTTTTTTTTCTGAAACACAAAACTACAATACAGCTATGTAACAATTTCTTACTCATTTTCTCCAACGTCTGATATCAAGTTCCATCAGGAATAAAACGCGGGTTTGAAGTCGATATAATTCTAAGTTTTTAACTAACGTATGTTTAATGTTCTCTTGCCTCATGCCCATCGGTAGGTTTGGGGTTTCACAGCATCAGAAAATCGGTTTCGATACCTGAGGGGAGCAGAGCACAGATAGTCCATTTTTGTTACTTTGTGCTTAAAGATAAACAAACATAAACGTTTCACATTTTTTTGTTGAGTGTATGTTAAATGTCATTTCTTGAAACTTAAGTAACGTAGTTATTACTTGAAGAACAACAAGTCTTAGTGACAGATACTTCAATAAAGGAACTAAAATTTTCTGAAGTATAGTTTAACACGAGATCTTGAACTTTGTTTTCATCCATGGTGTAAGCACATTTATTCTCCCTGTTAAAGTTTACTGTTCGACGTATCTTCTGTGTCAATTTCCTGCTGTACCAGTTTTTCAAAATAACTGACTATAAAAACTTCTATTTAGTCATAACTGACTTCTTGCATGTAATGTCATTTTCAACTTTACCAAATAAAACCGATAAATGTGTGTGTAGAAGTAATGTCGTTGATGACTTTTATACAACACACCAACGTTCTCTGGGGTTTTAGTGTTTGCAAGATCGCTTGGAGAGAAGCACACTTTATGACAATAAATATAATATGACCGTAAACTCGCCCAATATTTCTCCACGATAGCTTTTCCTACTACTTATACCAATGAGATTTGTTATAAAGTGAGTCTCAATTTAAATGTAGTCATGGGAAAATATTGGGCATGTAAATAAAATGTCAGGGGTTTATGGTCGTACGATGTTTTTTATGAAGGAAGATTTTGTCAGACATGATATGTAACATGCTTATTTATTCTTTTAAGGAAGAATAATAATTTGAAAACTTAACTAAATAATTCCCAAATGTTTTGATTTCAATCATTTTTTATGTTTGTATAAATTTTTTGGAAATAATACTTCTTCGAGTTATTATTCAAACGAGCAAAAAATCCGAGATCAGAGCGAGACTTCGTAAATCTACTTGTAATTAGCTATTTCTCAGATATATACGTATTAAAATTGAGTTGGGAACTTCGATAAACTATACACATAATGATCTGTTTTTTCAATGAAATGGAAACAAACTTATTTACCTTTTTAGCATCGAGTTGCTCTGCAGTACATATCTGAGATAATCTGTTTCTCTTCTGATCATCTCTCCTAATGGTTACGATTTCTCAGACGACAAAATAAAACGGCAACAGAGCGTATGAAGGTTATATTGCAGACTCTGAGTTGAGCTTAATAAGAATCTTCGTTGTCCAGTCCTTCCCTTGGTTCATGACTGACAAATCGTCAGCGACTTATCTATCAAAGCTTCCACACAATCGGCTTTTATTCTCGTTCTCAGTAAAATCATATGGTACGTAAAAGTAATCCTCTGTTTTTTGCTGACAAGTCTAATATTGTACAGCGAATACGGGTAAATAAATTTGACATTGTATACTAACGGCACTAACATTTTAGAAACTTCAGTTCAAATACGTAAGTGAACATTTAACAGTGCGGACATTTTTTTAACTTTGAGATTTTGTAAAATATATATATATAATAATTGTTCTTTTATATTGCATATTTAAAAGAATTTTCCGATCTTTGCTGTCGTATATTACTTGACATAATTAACAATATTACATGAACTGGGCTAAAACTAATTAAATAACTCATATTAAGTAAGTCTATTCATAGATGCAGTCTAAAAGTTGAACACATTTCTATTGTGTATCGATAATATTACATGAACTGGGCTAAAACTAATTAAATAACTCATATTAAGTAAGTCTATTCATAGATGCAGTCTAAAAGTTGGACACATTTCTATTGTGTATCGATAATATTACATGAACTGGGCTAAAACTAATTAAATAACTCATATTAAGTAAGTCTATTCATAGATGCAGTCTAAAAGTTGAACACATTTCTATTGTGTATCGATAATGCTCACAATATATAAGAGCGTTTTAAGTTATTATGACAAAATTTCTAGACATCTCTACACAAATGATAGATGTAACTAACCTGGAAAGAGAAGTAACTGCCTTCTCAATGGTGGTATTGATATTCGCTGTTTATAGAAAAAAAATGTTTAAGATGTAACACGCATACAATAAAGAGGAAACCGTACTCAATAACTTAGATCATTCTAACTTATGAATGTTATAAAAAGAAAAAGTTTAAGCAAAAAACAGAATGAAAAATAAAAGACATTATTTCACAATGGAATTTTAATAACTCAGGAAATCATATTAAACCTCACGTTGTAAAGTTTCTATTGTACATTCCCTTTGAGGAAAAACTATTCTACAAGACAGCTTCAGGATCACGTTACAAAACCGAAGTCAAACCAATTATTTTTGTGCTCAAATATATAATAGGAAATAAAGCTGTATTTGGATTATATGGTAATGGTATAATATCATTACTGCGTTTATTCCATTTTATTTTTGTAAATCTCTCAAGAGCTGGGAGTCGTGTAATGGTAATGTGAAAGTTAAAAAATTCCTATTTAGTTGCACAAATAAAGTTAACATTGAATATATTACAAGTTAGTCCTAAGATTTAATTTAGCAGTATGGGTACATTATAAATATTGCCATCTTGGAAGCTATGCCAAGATACTAAAATAGATGAAGTACATGTATTTATGTGACTTTATCAAACTATGCAGATGACATTGAAACAAAAGCAACCTTATATATTGATATACAGAGATTTTTATCAAAAATAGAATAAGAATAATTTCACTTTCCCCCTGGCGGTCTGTGGAAGCAGTAGTCATACGTCATCAAACAAATTCATGCAATACTAAAAAAAAAAACATAATAAATAAATAAATTATCGTAACATTTGTTTAATATACATGAAGTATAAAATTGAATTTAAAATTCAACTTATTGTCTCTTTTATTATTTTTCCCATCTTTTTTTCCTCCTTTCTTCTCTTCCAACTTCCTTTCCACCTTTTTTTTCTAACTCTTTTTCCATGTAAGATTTCTTTCTTATCTTCTTTCCTTTCCACTCCAATCTCTGAATTTGTTTTATCTCCTCTGTCTCTCAATCACTTCACTTCCTTTATTATCTTTTTCCTTTTCCATTATTATTTCCGTGTCTATATGTCTTTTATTTCCCCTGTATTATCGTTTAACCATCTCTTCGCTTCCTTTCTTTTCTTCTTTCATCTCCATTTTCAGCTCTTACTTCAGTTTCCGTGTCTCCATTACCATTTCCGTATTTGAGTAAGGAAGTTTTATAAGCCTAAGGAAGAATTTTATTGATGGTGGGATATCCTACATGTTTCGACAAAACATTGGTCCGTTTTCTTCTCGGGTATGATCTGTACTAAGCAATACAGGGTTTATATATAGTTACAAAGACAAAAGACACAAGGAATAAATTTGACTGAAATGATGTCAGCAGTAACAGGAAATAGGTAAAGGTCAAGTCTGATCAAGTGTATTAACGGTGAATAGACCTTACCAAATACCGCTGATGTTGCTAAGGCTATTTTCACGGTTTATTGAGAGATCGCTTGCTTTAATCAACAGTTTCTTTCTTCATTATTTATGGGTTGGCTAGCCTATTTAATAACTTGAGCATCGATGTAAAAACTGTATTCAACCGTTTACATAAGATTGACACCTCACTACTTAACCCGAAAGAATTCCTACTAAAAGAACAAAAAACAAGGAATATACAGTATCCCACGTGAATGTGGAAAGAAATACATAGGACAAACGTCAAGCACATTAGAAATAAGACGCTAAGAACACCAAGGTCACATGCGCAAAGGTGAATTTCAGATACCTGCCCTAACATATCGCCAATTTGAAACAGGTCACAAAATACTTTGAGATGAAGAAGGCAGATCAATGTTGTGTCGAAACATGTAGTATGTTCTACCATCAATATAACTCTTCCTTATGCTAATAAAACGTTTTTGTTTACCTATTATTGCTCCTATATTATCGTTTAGGCATCTCTTCACTTCCTTTCTTATCTTCTTCCAGTTATCTAACTTTTTTTCTATCCAAATTTCTTTTAATTCAGACATGTTTCATGGTTTCTTGTTTTCCTGCACAATCTGTATTTTCTTCCTTTTCAAGTTTTCCAGTATTTGTTCCATTTTCAAGTCATTCACATATTAATTTGCTGAAATATTCTTCTCGATTCCTTTTATCATCGTTTTTTTTGCAAATTCATTGTAACTTTACTTTCTTTTGCCACTTCCTCGTATGATTTAATTTACTTTAAATCTTGTATTACTTACATTTTCTTCTTTAAAGATCTCTTATATCTTTCAATTCAGTTCTATTTGTAATCGATTTTTTTCTTCCAAACAGGCCAAGTTTTTTGTTCGATTTGGGTCATGATTGTGGGTAAAACAAAATACGCGGCCTGGTTAACTAGTGAATGAATACTTGCTGTAAAATTCTTATCAATCCTATAAGTGTAGCTACCAGTTTTGTCGCCAATTTCAATTTCATTTATTTAAGTCGCACGTTCAATCCTTTTTAGACGCACCCTTTTTTTTTTACACCTAAGTTGTTTTCATTAGATAACATGACTTTTTGTCAATACACACCAAAAAAACAACACCAAATAAGAAAGTGACACTAGGTAGTAACCCACATTAGCTTTAGGATCGCAACCCTAT
>NW_013666584.1:139617-147147 GCF_000517525.1 Limulus polyphemus | reverse complement strand
CATTTTTGTTAAATTTGAGCAGTTTTTGTTGAATAACTTTGCACATGTGGCTTATATTTACACCAAATGAGACTCCTAATTGTAGGTTGTAAAGATCTATCAGTGTACTAAATTTGAAAAAAAAACTCCATAAAAGTTAAGTATGTTTTTCTATCAAATAAATAGAAGAAAGAAATTCAATCAAATTGTAGATGTTATATATCAGGTATTGTTTAATGGATTTCCTGGAAATTTGGTGTGTGAAGTAAGAGTTTTGTAGTGCACATCCACAGAAAATATGTGATAGTTTGGATTACCACAGCCCGGGCTACAGAAGGTGGAAAATCGCTAAAGTATTACTCCTGTTGATAACACACAGTGTGTTCTGCAGTAGGTTGTCTTGGCCGCACGACACACTGCCGTGTGTCTTGATTATTTATTTTATTTTAGTATTTAATCAATTTCTTTCTTTTCTTTTTTATTTCTTTCCTCTCCATATCCTCCAACGTTCTTGAATACATCTTTTTTTTTTCTTCCTGGTTTCTTTGCTTCCTTTTCATACGCAGCAGTTCTTAATATTGATAATTTTCACGTTTGTTTGGTCCTTCCCTTCTTCGTCTATTGATATGTTGATGGTTTTCTCTTCACTCCTATAGTCTATTTAATTATACTTCGCCGGGCTTTTACCAATTCATCACGTTTGATTCACATATACACTTCTATTCCGTATATAAGTACTGCTTTCACGATTTCTTTAAACATCTTTTGGAGTTAGGAATATGTTGGGATCTTTCTGTTTCATTCCCCATAACGTACAAATAATTCTTCTTGTTTTGTGTCCACATAGATGATGTACGGTGTTGCTTCGTTATCCATTTTTGTCCTATATTAAGTATCAACTGTTTTTTGCAGCCAGTTGTTTTAAACTTCTGATTATCAATTGCAGCTCTGTGAAAAATAACTATATCGTCTGTATACACAAACACGGTGACACGTTCTTTCCTTTATAATTACAATTCCACCAACATTTTTCTCCTACAAACGCTATTCTATATTGAAAATAAACAGCATTGGGTTCAATGTACAGCTTTGTCTCACTCCTATGGTAGCTCAATTTTTTTCTGTCTGTTTCTTTCCCACTTTTGCCACGTTATTTGATTCCTTATATACCTCTCGTATTTTAATTTCTTTTCATGTTTTCTTTTATTTTTGTCTGTGACATTCTATATAGTTTGTTCTGATTTATAAAGTCAAATGCAGACTTGAGATCCAAATAAAACGTGTGCATTTTTTCTGTTTTTTCAACAATCCTTCTAACAGTGTATTACGTATATACATATCGTTTTTTCTGTTTTTTTCAACAATCCTTCTAACAGTGTATTACGTATATACATATCGTTGATCACTCCTCTCTGTTTATAACACTACCTGTCTTTCTGTGCGTTTTCTATTCCACCCTATTGATTAATCTTTCTTCTAATATCTTTGCAGTTGCTAGGGGGAGACATTCCTCTATGATTTTGTGCCTGATCACAGTCTTCCACTTCATTAACTGGATGAATCACTGCTTATCTCCATTCTTGTGGAAAAAGCCTCCATCTCATCATATCCGTTAATTCTTGAATCAGTCTTTCTGATACGTAATTCTATACTTCACTTTCAATTTCATCTATTACTGACGATTTTCTATTTTCAATCTTCCAGGTTTTCCTACTTCATCCATTTTCCTTCATCTTATCTTCTTCCTGTTCTTATACCTGTTATTAGTACCATAAAAATATTCTTCTCATTCAGCCATCCCTACCTTTTTGATAATTCATTTGTTTTTTATTTCTATCATAATTTGTCAGTTTTCACAAATATTGTTCTGTTCTTAATTATTTTCCTACTTCCTCTTTTTACGACACTCATCTTTTTTGTCTTAAAAATGTTTCTCTTCTCACATTTCATTTTCACCTCTCCATGCTCATTTGCTTTTTTTCTGTTTTTTCTTCCTTTGCTTTTCTCTTGTGCTTTAATACTTACTTGGGGTTTTCTTTTTTTTCTTACATTTCATCCCACTGTCTCTCTCTCTCTCTCTCAAAACAAAAAATCCTTTTGATCTTTTTTAATTATATTTATGTCTCATTCATCCTTGTCCACATCTTTTTAACCCTCTTTTTCCTCTTTTTTCTCTCCTGATGTTCTTCTACTTCTGTTAGTTAATTTTCAAACCTCTTCATTCCTACTTATCTCCACATATATAGCTTTTTCTTTTTTCCCCATCCTCTCCTTTTTTTATTCCCGTCATTTCCCCGGCTATCTCTATCGTCACACTTATTAGTTAATGATCGGATTCAACTCTCTCTCTCTCTCCTACTTCAGATCTTATTATTTCTTGTCCGCTTGCACATTAACAATAGCATAGTCTATCACCGTGTTTCATCTTTTTTCATTTGTCCTCTTATTTCCATTTAAGGTTTCAGACGTATTTTGATATAACCTCTTCACAAACTTAATTTTGCTGTTCATACTTTTATTCTTTGAATTTCTCCGTTTTCTTTATTTAATACTTTCCACGGTCTTCCTTTTTCATGCTAATGTTAACTCTTCTTATCCGTTATTATTATCATCCATTGCATTTCCTCCGTTTCTTGATCTTCTACACTCTTTGCCTTTTGTAACTTCTTTTCTAATTGAATTTTTTTTGTTATAAACTTATGTCAAATTTAATCTTTTATTCTTAATCAATTCGTGATTTCTGACTTGGTAATCCTTTTATTCTTCATCTTCTTTCTTGCCTGCCATTTAAGTTACTTATTTTTGCTTTCAGAGAGTTCCTGTTCGTAAACTATTTTGAAAATTGTCGTTGCACCCTCTCTCCTGGATTCAAGACTCCAACTTTCCTAATACGTCGAAATATTTTCCCCACTCCTAAAAATATATCCATTCTTATTCATTTTTTCTGCTACAATCCAAGTCGTAATCTTGATATCTTCGTTCTTAAATTTACATTTCTCTTTCTGTTCTCTTTCTTTAAATCTTTCTTTCCTTTCATGCCTCTTACTTTTATTTCTTTATTGTCTTTTTGTTTCCTTTTTTTACGTATAACTTTGATTTCCCATATTTTTGTTTCCATTCTCTTTCTCTCCTACCTCCATTTTTGACCGAGTTCATTTCTCTTTTAAACTAATTTAATGTTCCTCTAAATCCATTCAAGTAGCTTATCAAATTTCACTGTTGCCTGCCCTGCTTCCTAATCTCTCGCAATTTTTGCTCTTACAGAAGAATGCTTTCCTTTGTGACGCAAACTAACAGAAAAGTCTTGTTCCAAACATATATTTCCGTTTCGCTTACTTTCTCCAAGTTCTCATATTTTACTTATTCTTCTTCTTTTTTCAAACTTCACTATTATGATTCTTGCCAATATTACACCTTTCATGCCAACTCTATGCGTTCTTGCTATTCCTTTCGATATAAATCCCACCTTCTCTTCAATCATTCTCTAAACTTTATTTTCTGCCATTTCTCCAAGTTATATTTTCATCTTCTTTTATGCTCTTGAAAACCAGTTTCGACCTTCTATTTCTATTTTGCATTTCGTTTATTTTTTTTACACAAAACTTCACTTCTTTCCTCAGAATTTTCATCTTTTCTTACATTTATTTCTTCCTCTCCTGTTTTTTGTCTCATTCCTTTTAACATTTTCTATCCTCCGTTGAAAGCTTATCTGTCTATATCATAGGTATTTCAGAAAGACATTATTTCTACCAATATTTTTTTCCATCATGTTTTAAGGTTATTCTTTTTCTTCTTCAACTGGAGCTGTTTTCTTAATTGTTTTATTTCAGATGATCTTGTTAGCATTTTTTTCTGCTTTAAGCAGGTTTTGAATTTCAAATTCCTCTAGATATTCTTACCTTCTTCCATCTTATCTTATTTCAATCTTAAAACCATTCTAACTCTTTTATGTAACATGTATATCACAATAAACATTTTAGTAACGCTTCCTGAAAAATTGATGGTTTTCTAGTAATATCAGCATGCACGATACATGTTGGAGTCTTTAAAAACCAGGTCCAAGCGAGTTTCAAATTGAATCCTATTTTTAACAAGTGGTTATCTATCCGTACGAAATTTCGACGTTTATCAATGTTGCCCTATTTCATCTTTATGTTGATACGGATCTTTACGCGTTTGATTTTCACTTGTACAGAGATCCAATTTCTTTGTGAAGATTTTTCAAAATGGAAAGGGACGTTTCTGAAATCAATAATTCATGTAGTCCTAAGTACGATGTAAGTCAGTAGCAGTCCATAGCAAAGTTCGTCAGGTTGAAGGAACACATTAGCAAATAAAATGATATATGAATATAAAATCTTAAAGCCACGTTCGGCAGTTTTTGAACACAGATTTAATTTTTTGGTGACCATCAAAATGCAGTTGAGTTTGAAAAGACCATCACCTCGGTGACGCCCGTGCAATTTTACACAAACCGCCAGTTCAGTAATTATACATTAAAGATAATTTATTGAAATAATTATAATTTATAATTATATGAATTAATATAAATCGTAGATTTCTCGTTTCATTTTTGACGGAAGATCAATGTATATGTGAGTAATGTTTTCTATGCGTCCTTTTACATCACAAAATATATATTTTTACAATTGTACAGTGTTCTATAATGAACACGAGAAGCAGATTTTGGAACTTAAAATTTGATATTTCTAGAATGTTGTGTTGCTGTTGATATCGTGACTGTGGTATCTTGGTATTCCTAATGAATAACACTCACGCTATAGAAAGTTTTTAAAAGTTTTCTCACTCCAGATTGCATTATTTTATTCTATATTTTACAAATTGAATAATACTTTACTTAAGCATGCCCCCCCCCAGTGGCACAGCGGTATGTCTGCGGACTTACAACGCTAGAATACGGGTTTCGATACCCGTGGTGGGCAGAGCACAGATAGCCCATTGTGTAGCTTTGTGCTTAATTACAAACAAACAAACTTAAGCATCGAAAACAAAATAGAAATCGAAGTGATAATTCTGAAGGAAAGCTCACTGAAACAACAACAAAATAAAGGAAAGCTCACTGAAACAACAACAAAAAAAGGAAAGCTCACTGAAACAACAACAAAAAAAAAAGGACAGGACAAACGAAGGAAAATTACAAGCTCTGTAAATTTGTCCTATTCAAATAACTGAGTCAGTGCGACACATATTTCAATATATATCGAGACGTGTTGTTCGTGTTTTCCAACTAGTGATTTGAAATATAATAATGAGAAACTTATTGCTTTGGTAGTTATTATTATTTTCTTTATTTTATAATAATTTACATGAAAGCATAAGTTCGTTTGGGTAAAAACAACTTATTTCTATTCAAAACTGTTTGATTTCTTTTGGATAAAGAAAGGACTCTAACTCAGAGAAGATTGTCATGAACTGGAAAGAACAGTATCGAATATCACAGATTTCATGAAAAAAAGTGAAAAAAAAAGAATGTTAGACAAGTCCGGAAATTTTGGTTTGAACAATAACTCTGAATGTCATTATATTATCGAACTAATAAAAAACGAAACTAAGTTTCTCAATTAGTGAAAATATTTCCTCTATATTAGCTTTAAAAAACGAAGCTTAGTTTCTCAATTAGTGAAAATATTTCCTCTATACTAGCTTTAAAAAACGAAACTTAGTTTCTCAATTAGTGAAAATATTTCCTCTATAATAGCTTTAAAAACGAAGCTTAGTTTCTCAATTAGTGAAAATATTTCCTCTATAATAGCTTTAAAAAAACGAAACTTAGTTTCTCAATTAGTGAAACTATTTCCTCTATAATAGCTTTAAAAAACGAAGCTTAGTTTCTCAATTAGTGAAAATATTTCCTCTATAATAGCTTTAAAAAACGAAACTTAGTTTCTCAATTACTGAAAATATTTCTTCTATATTAGCTTTGTTGGTTCTCTTCATTACTTATAGTTGTATTTTCATTTTTGGTGTTTTGTAGATATATTTTCGGATTCAAAAAAATTAAGAACAACAATGATGTAATTAACATTTAGAAGCTTTAATAAGATAAAAATAACAGCACGCTCTTTAGTACGCTTAAAGTTGTATAATGTTTTGATTTTTTTTTGCTCTTTCCGAAATCGTGTGTTGAATGAAACCAATATAAAATCACGTAACAAAATGTTTCAAAAATATATGAAAAACTCTATAAGTTTTCTAATAACATATAGTCTTGTATTAAAATATAGAAAAAAAAATATCGTGCTGATGTTTTGAGTGGCCTAATAGGATATTGTATTTTTCTGAGACATGTCGGTCTCTATGGTAACGTTCACGATATACTCCTACAAAAGTCAGATCTCAGTATATGCATCCTATAGCTTTAAAACTAACCTTGATTAATCGATAAGCCACAGCACGTTACAGATTTCTTGTTACTGTTGAGAGATATGTTGGATTAACTTACATAGCTTTCACCGTTCACCCTTCCGATCAGTTTTAATATCTAATTTCTTGCAAAACATATGCAAAAATTACAAAACACAATTCTGGGTAGATGACATATCTAAACACAAAGTCCCATAACAGTCAAGCTCTTTAAGAAGCGTACGTGTCGTTTCTACCAAAGGAAATACCATTTGTAGCTTTTTATACCATTCTATATCAGACTTGTTAGTAATGCTGAAAATCGGGGATTGATCCCTGCGCTGGGCCTATTGCAGATAGACCGTTGTGCATTGCTACGTTCAGAAAGTGTAAAATAGTTGTTTATCAGGCTGTGTCCACCGAGAGGAATCGAACCCCTAATTTTAGCAGTGTAAATCCAAAGACTTGAAGCAAGAAAAAGAAATATTAACATTCTTACAAAAAAAAATCTTTGGATCTTGTTGTTTTAGTTTGCTTTAGTTGGCCTAATATCAATTGGAGGCATTGTAAGGCGTTTCTTGTAGAGTCGTTTGTATTGAAACATGTTACAAATAGGACAGAAATAATTGTGCTCAAGCTATTTATTAACATAGACCGGTCTGTATTGGAAAATCTTAGAGAAAGATAAAATAGTTAAATACATATTGGTAATACAATCTATCATAACTAGTATATAAAGTGATTAATTAGAATTTCATTAAGGAAAGCGCAAACAATGGAAACGGTCACGTAATATTGTAATTTGTTATGACTAGCATAAAATGCCCACTCTCCGCAGCGGAGTTCAAAGGCCCCCATCATGACTTACAGATACCTCAATGTATTGATTAAGCTCCTTCATTATCATCAATTACTTTTATAGCTACCTTAAGGGGGACCGCCCCCCCAAAAAAAACCAATCTCGTTAGGACACGCTTCCGTAGTACCTGAGAACATGTGCAAAGTTTGGTCACGTTAACTTGTGAGTGGAAATATGATATGAATTCAGTTTCATTAATAGTGCTCCCTGGATCCCGTGGTGATCAGGAACATCAATTCCAATGCGAGATTCGAACTCAGCATCCCGGCGTGGTTTGTTTGTTTGTAGTTATGCACAAATTTACACAATGGGCTATCTGTGCTCTGCCC
>NW_013666584.1:125871-138959 GCF_000517525.1 Limulus polyphemus | reverse complement strand
TCTAGCGTTGTAAGTCCGCAGACATACCGTTGTGCCACTGGGAGGCTCCGGCCATGGTACTTCCTTGGATGGGGGGTTATGCGATATAGATAAGGACCCTCCCCCCCGCCGCTTCCATGCCATCCTGAGTCCGCTTGCCAAATTTGGTCCTGGAAGAAGAGTTCGCTGACATTTAAATTGACAGATACACAACGCGAGTTAATATAAAATGAAACAACGATTATTTCCAAAACTGAAACGCACCCAGTAACACTGTAAATCCGGTTATTATATACATTCTGTTTTTGTGCTAATAATAATCGTCACAATAAAAGAACACACTATTCACAATAAGAGTATAATACGTTTTTCTAAAGTTGTCACAGACATTTTGAACAGTAGATTAAAAATGTTTGCTTTTTAAAATTCAAGAACGTTCACAGTTTATGCGTGTTATTAGATTTTCATAGATTTAGATTAACGAATCAATCTGTTAATTTAGCATGAAGGATTTTAATTGGTAATAAAACACACTTTAAAAACAAAGTTAAAGATGTTCTCATAAAGATAAACGAATATTTCTTTCTTTTCTACCTTTCAATTTTATCGTTTATATGTATGTTATGTTACCTATGTGTGGCCGGGATTTAGTATTACTAGTATATTATGTTACCTATGTGTGGCCGGGATTTAGTATTACTAGTATATTATGCTACCTATGTGTGGCCGGGATTTAGTATTACTAGTATATTATGTTACCTATGTGTGGTCAGGATTTAGTATTACTAGTATATTATGTTACCTATGTGTGACCGGGATTTTGTATTACTAGTATATTATGTTACTTATATGTGGCCGGGATTTTGTATTACTAGTATATTATGTTACCTATGTGTGGCCGGGATTTTGTATTACTAGTATATTATGTTACCTATGTGTGGTCAGGATTTTGCATTATTAGTATATTATGTTACCTATGTGTGGCCGGGATTTAGTATTACTAGTATATTATGTTATCTATGTGTGACCGGGATTTAATATTACTAGTATATTATGTTACCTATGTGTGGCCGGGATTTTGCATTACTAGTATATTATGTTACCTATGTGTGGCCGGGATTTAGTATTATTAGTATATTATGTTACTTATGTGTGGCCAGAATTTAGTATTACTAGCATATTATGTTTTTTGTTTTCATTTGTAAGTTTTTAGTGGATTTGAATCGAATTTCATGGGAGATGTTAAGTGTCAACCAGGAAACAGTAACGTATTGTTCTCAAAGATAGTCTCCTTACATACCCGCTCTTTCAGCCGTGGGAGCGTTATTATGTTACGGTCAATCCCACTATTCAGTTATAGAAGCTCCAGAATTGGCGGTGGGTGGCGTTAGCTAGCTACCTTCCCTTTAGTCTGTAACTTCTAAATTAGGGACAGCTATAGCACGTAGCCCTTGAATAGATTTGTGTGAAATTCAACAAACAAACAATCTAAATGTTAGTCATGGTTGCTCTTTTTTAAACACAGTTCTATAAGATACTCAAATAAAACCTTCTTCAAACTTCAAAGTGGCATAACATCAGCATTATCTACCAGTCAGTCCTTCCAGCGAGATCCTTATCAATACTTAACTTATATAGAGAGAATTAATGCTATGGGAGTGTCGTTTGAGATACCAGTCAGCATCTATATATTCAATTCACGGCGAATTATCACTATTCAACAGTGCCACAGATAGACTTATGGTTTGATCAATGTACCATAGCCTTATCTAAGAAAATATAATCTTATAGTGGAGCATTATACGAAGTAGGGCTAAAAGATGCAATGTTTCAAAGAAAGGATATTCAACATATTCAATGTAAAATGTTGTACATCGGAGCGCTTAAATCAGCAGAGCCTTCATTCGCAAAGTGGGTTACGAATCTTCTCACACAAAAAGCCATTGGGATAAAGTCTGGAATATTTTCCGATACTGTTAGTAAGTTAATAAACAAGGATTTTAAATTCATAAAAGATCATTCTCTATACATTCACAACTTTCCAACCAAACCTCGAATTCAACAACAATTTTCATGGAAAATATGGCTGAATAAACTGGGGTCACAGCAATCCCAAACTTCAATTTGTTCTAAATTTATTCCTTTAACGGTGTGAATTCTCACGTCGCCAAGAGCAAGAAGTATTTTTGTTAGAATCACACCCTAAGCACGCATTTTTTCTTAAAGTGTGGGTAGCAAAGATTAAAAACAGTAAATCATTGACTTATCATGATAATAACATTTGTAATTGTATTTATAACAAAACTACTAAAGCTATCTGTCGTCGTCTCAACCTTTAAACTTCTAACCAGAGGGAAAACATCCAGTTAGTAGCACCTTACCATCCACTGTGTTTCTCAGAATTTAAAGTACGGGCAATATTTTGTGGTTTAAGCTCTGTTTTCCATCTTCGAAATCTGGGTTTTTCCATATCCGTGCCCCATTATGATAATAATTTATTTTCTGACATATATACTGTGATCACTGAGTTTTTTCCTCTTCGTAACTGATTAGATAGTTTCCTACATACATACTGCCACTAGTGATCTGTTAAAGTATGTAGTAATTAATGTTGAGGGAAAGAGAAAATATATATATATATATATATAGTTTGAAAAAACGTTAGCAGGTTATTTTACATATTCTTAATGTTTTGTGGCCATTAATTAACAAAACTTTATCATTAGTGTTTCGTTCTGAACAAAAACTAACAGTCGTCTCATTTCGAGTACAAAGCAATGAGGAGGAGAATTTCGGGTATTTTAAACATATAAGGAAATTTTGCTGTGGAAAAAATATAACCTAATTTCCATAGAACTAATGAGAAACTTCACCATGGGACTTTGATTTATATATCACGGTTTTATCTCCTGGCTATTTTATACTAGTGAGCTTACCTACGCCTTTCTTTATTTATTGTCAGCGTCAGTTAAGTTTTAAACCTAAAAAATAATTCTAAAATAACAAAAACCTGTGTAAGCCTGCTTCTCAAAATTGATTAAAAAATCATTATGAAATTCCTCATAAGTGTTATTTCCTCTAGCAGTAGAATTAATAACTCTAAATGTTGGAGTTATTGCGATTTAGCCAAAAACAAACTTTTTGCTCTTCTCTTGCAATACAATTTTGATGTTTCATAGTTATTTTAAAATCTACCTATCTAGCTAATTAGCTGGAAATATTTCTTCCTGTTTATTTATTTGGACCTAATTATATGTGTATTTAGTTATATTCTTATCATTATATTAATATAGTAAAAAGTAATCTATAACAATAATTCTACTATCATTATTATTTTTACAAATTTAAATTAACAACAAGGCCCGGCATGGCCAGGTGGTTAGGGTGCTCGACTCGCAGTCTGCGGGTCGCGGGTTTGAATCCCCGTCACACCAAACATGCTCGCCCTTTCAGCCGTGGGGTCATGCTAATGTGACAGTCAATCCCACTATTCGTTGGTAAAAGAGTAGCCCAAGAGTTGGCGGTGGGTGGTGATGACTAGCTGCCTTCCCTCTAGTCTTACACTGCTAAATTAGCTCGTGTAGCTTTGCGCGAAAAACAAAAACAAACAAATAATTAACAACGTCAAAAAACATTAAAATCAGCTTTGTTATAAGTAAGTCGTTATTAGAAATATAAGCAGGAGAAAGATAAAAAAGGAATAATTGTTCATTCACGAAAACTTTATTTTCTTTTGATCTGTTTTTTTTTTTTGTGTATTACTATTACCTTGAGATTTCTCGGATTTCTTGCTTCAACTCCAAATCGATGCTAATGGGGATAATATTACTTTTCTTTTTAGGTCATTACTGTAACATAAGGGAATACTACTTCTACTTTCAGCAATGACATACAACGTGGTTGTACATTACATTTGACTATATTTTGCGTTGTTAGACACATACATCACAGGTGTTACGTATCATCAAAAGTTCTGAAACATAAGTAACTTCTAGACGTTCTTGTATAATTTGGTTTCATATTTTGAAGTATAAAACTTAGCGCAACATTTTCCACATCTATTAAAAGTTCTTAAAGAAACCAATAGTTGGTGCTCCAAATAAAACGTCTTTTGTCGCAATTCAATTTTTTTTTATATATAAAATTAACGATCCTGGTGTTCAAAATTGTAAGTACAGAAATTTAATTCAAGTATATAAAAATATTACAATAAAAGTGCTAATCACATTTTCGCTTTCCATTCTCTAGCCTACTTTAATAATAAAGTTTGCACAATATTGAAGATCACTGATATGTTTATAAAACTAAAAATAAATTATTCAGTAACTTTCAATTATTTCAATTGTTACGGTCATATTTACAAAGTAATTAATCTTCGAATTACGCATTGAGCAGTTAACAATATGGCGGATTTAATTTCCATCTATTTTTTTGCTTAAGATAATCATATTTATCTTGAGCTGAACAATGGTAAAAGTTGTTGCTGAATAACAACAAACGCTGGTCCTGATAGTTGTGATAAAAAGTACGTTAGACTTTATGTTTTTCACGTTCTTTTTACTTTTTTCATAACACATATCAAATTGGAGGTGTGTAAAAACAGCATCCCAGCTGTGACGAAATCCGAGATGCTATTTTCACACATTGAAATCCGTAACGAACAATGTAAGGCGACGTGTAAATAACCTAAGTACAAATTTTAGGCCTATTGATTTACAATACTTCACTCTGGCCGTTCGTAATTGCAACTTTGATGTTAACATATATTACTGAACAACACTAAACGTTGTTGCAGAACGATGGTAAAGTTTGAATTTGGCTAAGTAAAGAAAGGACAAGTCAAAATAAGAAAACTTGGAGAGCCAATCATATTTTACACTCGTGAAAGAGTGAGGTAATTATAATAATAATAATTTGTTTTTGATTGATGTCATCAACTGCAAGTAATATTTAGTTTTAGCCCGCTATACATTTGTTTTTGTTTTGTTTGAATTTCGCGCAAAGCTACACGAGGGCTATCTGCGCTAGCCGTCCCTAATTTAGCAGTGTAAGACTAGAGGGAAGGCAGCTAGTCATCACCACCCACCGCCAACTCTTGGGCTACTCGTTTACCAACGAATAGTGGGATTGACCGTCACATTAGCATGACCCCACGGCTGAAAGGGCGAGCATGTTTGGTGTGACGGGGATTCGAACTCGCGACCCACAGATTGTGAGTCGAGCGCCCTAACCACCTGGCCATGCTAGGCCTCCTAGGGAAGCAAAAATAATAGTAGCTTTCCAGCTAGACCGCCATATATATTTTTATCTTAGGAAGATATAATTAATGCTAGCTTCCTACGTTGACAACCCTGTATGTCTTACGTCTTAGGGAAGCAAAACTAATGGTAGCTTCCTACCTATAAAACCCTGTATGTCTTACGTCTTAGGGAAACAAAAATAATGGCAGCCTTCTAGCTAGACAGCCATGTATGTTTTTATTTTAGGGAAACAAAACTAATGGCAGCTTCTTATTTAGCCAATCTTGTATGTTTAATTTCCTAGAGAAAAATATTAATGGTAGCTTCCTGCTCAGACAATCCTGTACGTTTTATGTGTCAGGAGAAAAAATAATGGTAGTTTCCTACTTAAACAACCGTGTATGTTTTATTCTTTTTTTAAATAAAAATAATGGTAGCTTCCTATTCAGACAACTCTGCATGTTTTATTTCTTAGAGAACGAAAAATAATCGTAGGTTTCTACTCAGACAACCCTGTATATGTTATGTCTTAGGGAAGAAAATAGTGATAGCTTCCTACCTAGAAATCCCTGGGTGTTTTAAGTCTTAGGGAAACAAAACTAATGGTAGCTTCTTACTCAGACAACTCTGTATGTTTTCTTTCATAGGGTAACAAAAATAATAGTAGCTTTCTACCTAGACAGCCTTGTACGTTTTGTTATTAGGGAACTAAAAATAATGGTAAATTCCCACTCAGAGAAACCTGTGTATTTTACGTCTTAAGGAAACAAAAAAAAAGTAACTTCCTATTTATACAATCCTGTATGAATTATTTATTACGGAAGCAACAATAATAGTTGCTACCTACTCAGTCAACCCTGTATTTTTGTGTCTTATAAGAAGAAAACTAACATTAGCTTGCTATCTGGACAATCCTGTATGTTTTATGCCTAAATGAAACAAAAATAATGGTAGCTTCCTACTCAGACAACCCTGTATGTTTTATTTCTTAGCGAAACAAAAATAATGGTAGCTTCCTACTCAGACAACCCTGTATGTTTTATTTCTTAGCGAAACAAAAATAATGGTAGCTTCCTACTAAACAAACCTGTATGTTTTATCTCTTAGGAAAACAAATTAATGGCAGCTTCCTCTTCAGACAAACCTCTATATTTTATGTCTTAGGGAAACGAAAATAACAGTAGCTTCCTGTACAGATAACCCTTTATTTTTTATGTCTTAGGGAAACAAAAATAACTGTAGCTTCCTGTTCAGATAAACCTTTATTTTTTATGTCTTAGAGGAAAAGTAATTGGAGCTTCCTACTAAAACAACCCTGTATGTGTTATATATTAGGGAAACTAAATTTATGCTAATTTCCTACTGAGACAACCCTGTACGTTTTGTTCCATAGGCAAACATAAATAATGGTAACTTTCTACCTAGACATCCTTGTACGTTTTTTTTTTCTTACGGAAATAAAAATAATGGTAGCTTCCTACCTTCATCATCATCTTATTCCGTTTTCCTCAGGAAGGTTGGCTGTCACAATCCTCCACTTCTGTCTGTACTGTTTTTTCTCACCAGTTCTTCATATTTTGCTGTCTCAGTCTACTCTTTAATATTTGTTATCCACTCTGTTCTTGGTCTTCCCTTGTATCTTTTCCCTTCTATTTGACCCTCCAGTAGGACTCGCTGGATGTTGTCTCATCTCATCATATGGCTTGATGGTTGGTACAACATACCTTTTGACATTCACCATACTGAGAACTTCATCATTTGTTAACTTGTCTATCCAGGATATTTTCA
Organism: Limulus polyphemus; assembly: GCF_000517525.1. Taxonomy (NCBI): domain Eukaryota; kingdom Metazoa; phylum Arthropoda; class Merostomata; order Xiphosura; family Limulidae; genus Limulus; species Limulus polyphemus. Next base: position 131,952 of record NW_013666584.1, on the reverse strand, counting down.
TCACCTTTCTGTACACCCACATCTCAAATACTTCCTATTTGTTAATCAATGTTTGTGTCAAAGTCCATGTTTTACAGCCATATAACAGAGTTAACCATATATAGCACTTTATGATTCTCTTTCAGTCTTTACAATTATACTATTTGATGTCAGACGTGTTTTCATACTATTAAAGGCACCTCTTGCCACTTCAATCCTCTTCACTATTTCAGCTTCACATTTTCCATCACAACAAGTAGAGAAATTCACATACTTCAGCCAGACCATAACGTATGTCTTTTTCTTCTAATTTTATCTTAATTTCTGGCTTATTATAATATTTACTTATCAGCATACTCTTTGTCTTCATTTTCATTCCATACCTCCTTCCTGTGTTATTTAGATCATTTAAAATATTTTATTCTGTTTCAGCCATCAGTACAATATCATCAGAATATCTTAAATTATTTATCACCATGCCACCAATCTTAATACCTTTGTTACTCTCAATGCTGCAAAAGATGTTTTCTGTGTACAAATTAAATAGACATTAGGGAAAGGACAAAACTCTGGCGTACCACTCTTTTAATTTGTATTTCTGGCGATAATCCCTCTTCGGTCCTTATGAATGCTTTTTGGTTCCAATACAAATTTCGTATCAACTGCAGGTCTTTGCCGTTTATAGCTAAGCTTTTCAAGCATTCTATCAACTTTTCGTGGTTGACACTGTCGAAAGCTTTTCCATGATCAATGAAGCACACATATACATCTTTTCCACTGTCCAAGTATTTTTCTGCTATTGTTCTTAAATTTAAGATTCCTTCCATTGTTTTTTTTTCTTATCATTCGCTTCATTTTTTTTTCAATTGTTCGTCAGGATCTCTGTAGTATGATTATGATATTCAATATGTGACTCATCAGATTAGTGTCCTGTAATCTGAACAGTTTTTGTGGCTTTTGCTTTCTTTAGTATTCTGACAAATATTGAATCATTCATATCAGATGGAATGTATCCAGAATCGTAAACAATTCTGTAATTTTCTTCAATCCTGCATCGTCTAAGGCTTTCAACTTTTCGGTAGTGACGTCATCATTTCCACTTGCTTTGCCACTTTTCATATCCTCAATAGCCTTTTCTACTTCTAGCTTCATGATGGCTCTTCCTTCGCGGTTTTCAATATTAGGTGGATCTCCTGTCTCATCCTTATAGAGATCATTCACATATTCGACCCATCTGTAAGTAATTTCTTCTGAATCAATCAATGCCTTTCCATTTCTATTACATACACATTTGTTTCCACTTTTAGATCTTCTTTTGTTGGTCATCTCTTTCACCTTTTCATGCAATTCTTTTGTTTTATGCTCTCTGTTAGGAACTTCTATCTCTTCACACTTTCACCAAACTTCTTTAGCCTCTTTACACTTGTTTCTGATTTCTTTATCTATTTCTTTGTATCGTTCTGTTCCTTTGTGTCTTTTTCTAACTTTCATCATGTGCAGTACTTCATCTCTTTCTTGTCTTCATGTCGAGTGTTCTGTTGATTGTCTCTAATACTGCTTTCCTGCTGTGAAACAGAATCAATATTCTGGACACTCAAGTTACTTTCTTTAAATTCCTCCAACGCAGCTGAAGATCTAGTGCAGTTGGTTTCAGAAGAAGCAAATACAGGCTGCTGTTTTAATTTCTTAGAGAAAAAATAATAATGGTAGCTTTCTACTCCGACAAACCTGTATGTTTCGTGTCTTACGGAAGCAAAAATAATAGTAGTTTCCTGTTCACACAACCCTGATGTTTTTTGTCTTAGGGAAATAAAACTAATGCTAGCTTCCTACGTTGACAACCCTGTATATTTTATGTCTTAGGGAAAGAAAAATAATGGTAGCTTTCTAGTCAGTCAAACCTGTATGTTTTACGTTTCACGGAAGCAAAAACAATGGTAGCTTCCTATCCACACAACTCTGATGTTTTATGTGTTGGGAAAAAAACTAATGGTAGCTTCCTACGTTGACAACCCTGTATGTTTATGCATTAGGGAAAATAAATAATAGTAGCTTCCTACCTAGAAAACCCTGAAATTAAATGACATAGGGACACAAACTAATGGTAGCATCCTACATAGACAACTCTATGTTTTATTTCTTAGCAAAACAAAAATAATGGTAGCTATCTACAGGAAATCCTATATGTTTTATGACTTAGGGAAATAAAAATAATGGTAGCTTTGTACCTAGACAGTTTTGTAAGTGTTATTTTTTAAGAAAACAAAAATTAATTTAATCTTCTCACCGAAAACACACTTTATGTTTTATGTCTTAGGGAAACAAAACTAATGGTAGCTTCTCAGCTAGACAGCTGTGTATGTTTGAGTTAATAAGGGAAGAAAATTAATAGTAGTTTCCTACTCAGATAACACTGTATGTTTTATTTCTAAGGAAAACAATAATTATAGTAGCTTCCTACTCAGACAACCCTGTATGTTTTATGTTTTAGGAAAACAAAAATAATGGCAGCTTCCTAATCAGACAACAATGTAAGTTTTATTTCTTAGGGAAATAAAAATAACGGTAGCTTCTTACTCAGACAACCCTGTATGTTTTATTTCTAAGGAAAACAATAATTATAGTAGCTTCTTACTCAGACAACCCTGTATGTTTTATTTCTAAGGAAGACAATAATTATAGTAGCTTCCTACTCAGACAACCCTGTATGTTTTATTTCTAAGGAAAACAATAATTATAGTAGCTTCCTACTCAGACAACCCTGTATGTTTTATGTCTTATTGAAACACAAATCATGGTATTTTCCTACGAAGACAACTCTGTAAATTTGATGTTTTAGGTAAACAAACATAATGGTAGCCACCTACTCGGGTAACCTACGTTTTGTGTCTCAGGAAAACAAAACTAATGGTAGCTTCGTACTAAGACAACCATATATGTTTTATGTATTGGAAAAGAAGAACAATAGAAGCTTCCTACTGAGTTAACCGTGTATGTGTTAAGAAGACAGTTAAATTCTATATTAAAATAATCCTATCTGCTTTAGTGAATTTGAGAAAAACAAGAAACCGACAACTTTGTTTGATATAGGAAGAGAGTAAAAATGAGAGCCTCATACTCAAAAACTCTGGTATGTCTGAGGAAGATAGGATATATTGTATAACTCAAACCTTCATAAGTATAACGATTTGAATGATTTTAGTATCAAATATAATCATCTTTACAGCTTCTGAAACCAAATCAACAGTAATACGGGCCAGCCTAACATCTTTTGGTACTGAGCCTAAGATGGTCAACATGAGGGATCATTCTGTAAACTGATGATTTATGGTAGTTTCAATAGATGAATGAAGTGAAGCTCGGTATAACTTTTAATACGAAGAAAAAATAACTAAATATTAATAAAAATATGACATGATGATTATAGAGTTGTGGCCAAAATGTTTGCCAGGTGGTTATGGTGCTCGACTCGCAATCTGCGGATCGCGGGTTCGAATCCCCGTCACCCCAAACATGCTCGCTCTTTTAGGCGTGTGGGCGTTTTAATGTGACGGTCAATCCCACTATTCGTTGGTAAAAGAGTAGCCCAAGAGTTGGCGGTGGGTGGTGATGACTAGCTGCCTTCCCTCTAGTCTTACACTTCTAAATTATGAACGGCTAGCGCAGATAGCCCTCGTGTAGCTTTGCGCGAAATTCAAAACAAACTTTACTGTTCTGGCAATGTCCGTTTGCTTCATACCATTTCTGGACAGTCGAACAATTTGTCGCCCTATAACTTTTGGAACGTAACGAGGCATGACTCTACACCAAGAACAGAGAAAATGTCTGAATAAAACATTAATCTGTTTCGAAGAAAGATTATACTAAAAACAAACTCTTTTATACAAAACATCTTGACGAACAAATGCCCAAAACAACTTATACAGACCAGAATAAAAATTCGTACATGTTTGTCTGATCATACGCTACCTTCTCTGTTATTACTTGGGCTTTTACTCAACAACTAGTCCATGCATGTAGACAATAACATTAGTATCGAACAGCGTGCAAACATTTTGGGCAAGACTGTAATGTGGTGGTGCCATACTGGACATTATACCTTCCTTCTTATATTTACTCTTCAATTACGAAATGGCATTTTGTAATTTGAGAATCGCTAGGGAAATCATCGTGTATCTGCTTGAACGTCAGTACTGGGTCTTTAGTCTTTACTATGTCGTGAGTTTCAAAAAAAAATGAAACTAATGATTCCAATCCCCATTTTCGAAGACAACGATACTACTGCCCGTTTTTTTTTTAATATATTTCACTGTCAATTCAGTAATCAACTGACGAATCTCCGATTCAGTTGGTGTGTCACATCGATTGGAATATCTTCGAATATGTTCTTCCCTCAGCCGATCTGGATCCACGGTTTAACTTAATCGCTACACTTAAACCATCACATTCACAACCACATAGAGAAAATTTCAAACATGTTTCATTATTACATCGTTTTACTTTACATTTAGAAGTTAACTTCTCCATGTTGGCTTTCATGGTGTCGGGTCGGGTCACGGGTCTGGTCCGGTGACCTACACCTCGAAAATAGGGTCAAACGTCTTCTTTTTGTTTAATTAAAACAGCCCAAACTTTTCGGAACGACTCTTTTTTTTTTTCCTACCCACATCAAGATACCAGAATGGCTTGTGTGGCAAGTGTTAATAAACACAGGAATTATACACAGGTAAACACTTAGGATAGAGATTTGTATGGCAAGTGTTTTGGAACTCATGTCAGTTTTTTTTATTACACTATAAATTTCATTATGTAAATTCTGTGGATTCTGCTGTACAGAAATTAAGTGATAATATTAAAGCGATTTTGGATCTTCACCACACCGTAACATTTAATTTCCAATTTTACTTAATATGAATTATTCACTAAATCAGAATTGTTTAATGGTGCAAGAATTATGTGACGATGTGAAATCCTAGAAAATCCTACGTAACAATGAAGTGATTGAATAATAATTTATTTTTCGTCAAGTACGAACATGTTCTCGAATTTCAAGCTTTGAGGGAAGGATTCGGGTTTGGGTCTTCTGGTGGTTGGAAGCATTACAGATATAACCTGTTGAACAATTCTAGCTTCCCATACTAAAAGCAAAACTGAAAGATTCCTAGCTGGTGGAGTATTCGAACAGCTTCAACTCTTCTTGAGTCTTCCTAGAACAAAACTGAAAGCTTCCTAGCTGGTGTATTCGAACAACTTCAACTCTTCTTGAGTCTTCCTAGGACAAAACTGAAAGATTCCTAGCTGGTGGAGTATTCGAACAGCTTCAACTCTTCTTGAGGCTTCCTAGGGCAGAACTGAATGATTTCTAGCTGGTGGAGTATTCGAACAGCTTCAACTCTTCTTGAGTCTTCCTAGGACAAAACTGAAAGATTCCTAGCTGGTGGAGTATTCAAACAGCTTCAACTCTTCTCGAGTCTTCCTAGGACGAAAGTGAAAGATTCCCAGCTGGTGGAGTATTCGAACAGCTTCAACGTTTCTTGAGTCTTACTAGGACAAAAGTGAAAAATTCCTAGCTGGTGGAGTATTCGAACAGCTTCAACTCTTCTTGAGTCTTCCTAGGACAGAACTGAATGATTTCTAGCTGGTGCAGTATTCGAACAGCTTCAACTCTTCTTGAGTCTTCCTAGGACAAAACTGAAAGATTCCTAGCTGGTGGAGTATTCGAACAGCTTCAACTCTTCTTGAGTCTTCCTAGGACAAAACTGAAAGATTCCTAGCTGGTGGAGTATTCGAACAGCTTCAACTCTTCTTGAGTCTTCCTAGGACGAAATTGAACAATTCCTAGCTGGTGGAGTATTCGAACAGCTTCAACTCTTCTTGAGTCTTCCTAGGACGAAATTGAACAATTCCTAGCTGGTGGAGTATTCGAACAGCTTCAACTCTTCTTGAGTCCTCCTAGGACAAAACTGAAAGATTCCTAGCTGGTGGAGTATTCGAACAGCTTCAACTCTTCTTGAGTCTTCCTAGGACAAAAGTGAAAAATTCCTAGCTGGTGGAGTATTCGAACAGCTTCAACTCTTCTTGAGTCTTCCTAGAACAAAACTG
>NW_013666584.1:121424-125058 GCF_000517525.1 Limulus polyphemus | reverse complement strand
TTCTTGAGTCTTCCTAGAACAAAACTGAAAGATTCCTAGCTGGTGGAGTATTCAAACAGCTTCAACTCTTTTTGAGTCTTCCTAGAACAAAACTGAAAGATTCCTAGCTGGTGGAGTATTCAAACAGCTTCAACTGTTCTCGAGTCTTCCTAGGACGAAAGTGAAAGATTCCCAGCTGGTGGAGTATTCGAACAGCTTCAACTCTTCTTGAGTCTTACTAGGACAAAAGTGAAAAATTCCTAGCTGGTGGAGTATTCGAACAGCTTCAACTCTTCTTGAGTCTTCCTAGGACAGAACTGAAGATTTCTAGCTGGTGGAGTATTCGAACAGCTTCAACTCTTCTCGAGTCTTCCTAGGACGAAAGTGAAAGATTCCCAGCTGGTGGAGTATTCGAACAGCTTCAACTCTTCTTGAGTCTTACTAGGACAAAAATGAAAAATTCCTAGCTGGGGGAGTATTCGAGCAGCTTCAACTCTTCTTGAGTCTTCCTAGAACAAAACTGAAAAATTCCTAGCTGGTGGAGTATTCGAACAACTTCAACTCTTCTTGAGTCTTCCTAGGACAAAACTGAAACATTCCTAGCTGGTGGAGTATTCGAACAGCTTCAACTATTCTTGAATCATCCCAGGACAGAGTTGTTATTGAATACAAAATGTATATAATTAAACGATATTTATTGCCGTACAAGTATAATTCGATTTCTTCACGGTTTAAAGCTGGGACAATATGTATATAAATCTCCAAAGAAGTTTTTAACTTCTTTTTACTAAAACATAATGCATAGGCTAATATTGTTGACAAGGGTTTCAATCCTAGAGGAGATACAGCCCACACATCAAGAAACTACGACAATAAAAAAAGAAATAGAGTTTCATAAAGTAACAATAGACTGTATTCATAGCAATGTGAAGAGGGTGAAATTTCTTTTTGTATACAAAGCACATCCTTCACTTAGAAATATATTTTTATTGTGGAACACTTAAGAGATGTCGCAAACATATGATAACATTTCTTTTCAAACAAATATTCTTTTGTCGATAAAAAATTACACAGTTGTGTCTCCCTCAGTGGTAAGTCTGAAGATTAATAATTTTGAAAACCGACTTTTGATACCCGTGGTAGGCACAGCACAGAGAAACCTTTGTGCTTAATATCAAACAAACAAATATAATTGTGTATAATTTATTCCACTTCATATTCTTACTTGAACACTTTATTTAGGTATACTTTTATTTTCTGGACTCACGTGAATATTGAATGATGGTGACTATTCTTTTTATACGCCTGTTTTTGTTTTTTTCAACACACACACACACACACATACTCCCATTGGTTGGCTTGCCGAACTAATCCGTTATTCCATGGTACGCCTGCTTTTTTTTTTACTACACACACACACATACTCCCATTGGTTGGCTTGCCGAACTAATCCGTTATTCCATGGTTCGGACTCATTACCAGCAATATAAAATAGAATATTAAAATAATAATAAGAAATAAATCACTTTAGAGCCGTCTGTGATTAATAAGAGTGACAATCATATCCCACTATTTGGTTACATTAGTTCACAATTAGCACTGGGTGATGTGAAATAAGAGTGACAATATCATATCCCACTATTTGGTTACATTAGTTCACAACTAGCACTGGGTGATGTGACTAATTGTCTTTCCTCTTGTCTATCACTTTAAAATAAATAACGGACACTGCAGATAAACCTCGAATATCTTTGCGCGAAATTCAATGAACAACAATTTTATGTGTATCAGCTTTGTGCACATGATCTCGAAGTGTACTTTTTTTGGAGATAATTTTTGTCTTTAAACTCATGTGAATCTATACTTCAGTTTCCAGAGTTATTAAAAGAGAGGGTACAGTGTTTGAATATGAAATGTGTTAACATGTTAGATGTTGCCAAAAGTCTTTGGAAGACTTTATATCCTATTAACTTATCTTCCCGCGTACAAAATATACCCGCCTTAAATATATATCGTTCTAACTGTTTTTGGAAGGTCTTATGACAGTTGTGTACATCTTTATGATTAGGCTACTGTATATTTTTGAGGCATATAACCAACAATTCTAGCAAGATCGACTTAAACAAACAATTCCAAAGATTTCTCGAATTAATGGAAGCCGTGTTATGTTACAATAGCGTAAGTTTTAATGTCACGTCATTACAACTTAAACACATAAAAGTTCTATTTCATAGTAATGAGGTCTGATAATGTATACTGTATAATGGCAAAGGGAATCGCTATTTATATAGTATAATACGCAGCATTAAATATAATAATATATTCTCCTATCCTATTAAGCAGATAGGCTGTTTAAGACAATGTTATATTAAACTCACCAATAAAATTATTGATGATAGATTGGGTTGCACGTCTCTTTATTGCCAAAACTCACGATAAACAATAAAATGTAGTCTAAAAACGTAATTTTAATTTCACACAGTACCCACTATGACGGTATATATATATATATATGTGTGTGTGTGTGTGTGTGTGAGTATACACAACGCATTGGAAATAATTTTGGAAAAGGTGACGAAAAACGGAAGAAAAGGCAAATAATATTGGAATTTATCATTTATCTTATAAAAAGAATTACAACAGAATAAAGTCATGTATTGATACTTTACGCTGTGATTGACTGTTATCTACGAATCAAAAAGTGGCATACCGCTTTAAAGCCCATAAAAGTACAAGCAGTCATACTATGCCCAATAGTAGTAGTGTAATCCAGCATATGGAACTCCATTTAAAAATTCAAGAAACATTCCCTGTTTTAGTAGAAACTGTATGTAAGAATCTGAAGACGGTGTGTTCAAAATAGAAATGGCCATGCCAGGAAAAGGAAACTCTCCAGAATTGATTTTAAGTATCTAAGAGACAGACGACGATCAATTACTTTTCAACTAACTTACCGCAAGTATAGGTATGAATGTTACCTTGACAACAGAAGAAATACACATTAACATGTAGTGGTATCAATGAACGTCTAGCTACTCTAAAATATGGATGAATATGTCCTTTAGAGGTAAATCAAAACTAGAATCGCTCGGCAACACTCAATGACAATTTGTTCGACGGCTGAGAGGAATACAGCTTCACAGTCAGTGTATATCCTCTACTGTGAAGCGTGACGTTGGATCAGCACCAATTTGATGTTGTATCTCAGTCATTGATTCTACACAACAGAAACTGATGGAATCCTGACTGTTAAGAAGACCAGGAAAATTCGATTCTCACGACTCATTGGGTGGAGATTTACATTGCGGCAAGACAACAAACGTGATGAAATTCATGATGTTAGAAAAACACCTAGGTTCAAGATAGAAATGACAAAAAACACCTGGGTTCAAAAGGTCTTGATAGAAATGACGAAAAACACCTAGGTTCAAGATAGAAATGACAAAAAAAACCTATAACCAAAGCGCTTTCGAAAGGTGGACCTTTCTTCTTCAGGGGCAAACTGGGGATGGTGGTGTAATCGAATGAGTGATATATATATATATATATAAAGGGAGTTTAGTGACGTCATGAAGGTCATCCAGTTTTCCAGGAAATGTTCAGTCTATTTCTCTATGTACTGTTGTAAGCATCTCATTTTCCGGTACAATATAGC
>NW_013666584.1:118778-120551 GCF_000517525.1 Limulus polyphemus | reverse complement strand
TATCTGCGCTAGCCGTCCCTAATTTAGCAGTGTAATTACATTGTACTGGAAATGAAATGCTTACAACAGTACATAGAGCAATAGACTAAACATTTGCTTGAAAACCGGATGACCTTCATGACGTCACTAAACGCCCTTTATATATATCGCCCATTCGATTACACCACCATCCGCCCTGATGGACCATCTGTCCTATATCGGCCGTTTAGTTTACTCTGTAGCTTACTCTGCTCTTCACTTTTTACTTTTACATTTACCTGTTTAAGTTTACATAGCTTGTCTGCATTCATTTCCTGTTTCTCTATTTAAGCCCATACTCCTAGTCCTCGCGCGGGGTGAAGAAGGATTGCTTTATCTTCGGAAATAATTATTTTAAAATCAAAATAACTGCCAGAAATAAACAAATATAAACAAACCACCATTCCTAGTTTGCCCCTGAAGAGGAAAGGTCCACCTTTCACAAAGGTGATGAAATGGCAGTTTGATTGAAAACGAAGTCGCTGAAACATTAAACATTCACAATTATGAGTTGTTCTGCACAAAGTCTCGACATGAATATTCTTGAGGCTGTATGGGCTTATATAAAACTGAGAAGGTCAAAAGTCGATTAAATAGATTGGATTGATTGTAGTGAGTATTAAAAGACACTTGAAACAATATTCCACAGTCATGCGTTCACAATCTAAAAAGTAACGTGAAAATAAGCTGTAAAGCAAACAGATCACACATATACAATACTCATGCACTGTACAACATATTCTGTTTTATATTGTTATCATTAATAAGTTCCCCCTCTAGTTGCCATTGCTCCTTCTTTTGGATCCATTCATGTAAATCGCTTGTGGATTTCCAAGATTATTTTAATACTTTATTTTAACGCTATATATAGCACTGAGCTAGCGAAGCAGGGTTTGTTCTAAGTATTAGTTAGATAAATCATCATTTATTAAGCTAATATGATGTTACACCACACTTTTACAGCCCAGAAAAGTATGATGCTTCATCAGCTTCTATGATGTATGTACATCGTTTAAGTTTATGTTTTATACATGACTGGTATCTCATCTGACACGTTGTAGCAGTTATAAGTCATTCGAATCTGTGAGCTTTGGTATAGAGAGAATGTCATCATTAGTGTCGCCCTAGAGCTAAACGTTTTTAGTTGAAAACTTCTGTCTAGAAGACCGTATCAAATTCTCAACGTTTCACGACAGTAATAAATATAGAGATGACAGGCTGAAAGAAGATTAATAGTCCAGCGTTCTGAATAATTGAGTAAAGTATCACAACCATAAGTATTGATAAGAAGAGGACGGCTTCCAAGAATAAAATCGTATTTTCAATTAAGTTCAATTCAATTATATTCACATACTAGATAATACGGTTCGTTCTAAATAAACAATTTTTTTTACTGCAATCAATCTAGCGTATGGAAAAAAAGCTTTTTATATAAATCATATTCCCTCAAGCAGGAATTAAGTATTGATAATCAAAAAGATTGTTTGTTTGTTTGAATTTATGCACAAAGCTACACTATGGGCTATCCGTGCTCTGCCCACCACGGGTATCGAAACCCGTTTTCTAGCGTTGTAAATCCGCAGACATACCGCTGTGCCACTGGGGGGCAAAATGTATAATTGTTTGTTTGTAATTAAGAACAAAGCTACACGATGGGCTATCTGTGCTTCGCCCACCACAGGTATCGAAACCCAGTTTCAAGCGATGTAAGTCCGCAGACATACCACTATGCCACTGGGGGGGGGGGGGAAAGAA
>NW_013666584.1:107029-118356 GCF_000517525.1 Limulus polyphemus | reverse complement strand
CACCCTGATGAATAGCTGACTGATCAAACATGTACTGCACCACCTCCTGTGGGAAAGACAGTCTTTCCTCATCTGTTCTCCAGGCAAACGACAAACACGAATCCTACCACCAGCTTTAACTAGCCGGAAACAGGACTCATCTGAAAAGATGAGAAGTAGCCAGTGTCCTAATTATAAGTTGGCATGCTGTCTTGCCCAAGGAACACGGTGGCAGTGGTGAATTCTGGTTAATATTGGTTTGCAGATAGCCCTTCTTGCGAAATAACCTTGTTCTTTTGGATACCCTGGAATGAATATATCAATGTCATTCCTGTTGAAAGGTGTTGCAAGACTTCTTTCGACCTTGACGTGTTAACCTGATCAAAAAAACAGTTTTTCGGCGTCTATCAGTAGACTTTCCTAGAACAACGTTTCCTGTAGTCCGATGCCGTTTCAGAATTCTAAATACAGTACACTGGGGGTAAACTACTGTTCTGGCAATATCCATTTGCTTCATCCCATTTCTGGACAATTGACACTCTATAACTTTTGGCACGTGACGAGGCATGACTTTACACCAAGAACAGAGAAAATGTCCGAAGAAAGCTGTGATTTGTTTCTAAAAAGATTATACCATAAGCACACCCCTTTTATACAAAACAGGTGTGTCTTGACAAATAAATGCTCAAAACAACTTATACAGACAAGAATAAAAATTCGTACATGTTTGTCCGATCATACGGTACCTTCTTTGTTACTACTTGGGCATTTAGTCAACAACTACTTTATGCACTTTTTCAATGCCCCCTGTGCCACAGCGGCATGTATGCGGACTTACAACACTAGAATTCGAGTTTTGATATCCGTGGTGAGCAGAGCACAGATAGCCCATTGTGTAGCTTTGTGCTGAATTATTACAAACAAACGTCTGTGATGTTCAATTTTAAAAACTAGGATAATGCAAGATATACGTCGAAACATGTAGAGTGTATGAGATTGTTTTTTTATTATTTTAGTAACTTGGAGACTGGAAACAATCTCATTTTTATTGAATTGTGTATAAAATAATGGTTGTTTTTTAAAACGTTTTTAGTTTTTAAGATACTTCAAGCATGTAGACAATAACATCAATATAGATAGAACAGTGTGCAACCATCTTGGTAGAGATTGTACCTAAACTATATTTCTGCGTTGATGAAAATACCTAAACAATATTTCTATATTGTTGAGAATACCTAACACACGTTACTTTATTGTTGAGAATACCTAAACAATATTTCTATATTGTTGAGACTACCTAACACACGTTTCTTTATTGTTGAGAATACCTAAACTATATTTATATATTGTTGAGAATAGCTAAACCATGTTTCTGTATTGTTGAGACTACCTGAACCACATTTCTATACCGTTGAAGATACCTAAACCCTGTTTCTGTATTGTTGAAAATACCTAAACCATATTTCTGTATTGTTGAGAATACCTAACACACGTTTCTTTATTGTTGAGAATACCTAACACACGTTTCTGTATTGTTGAGAATACCTAACACACGTTTCTTTATTGTTGAGAATACCTAAACAATATTTCTATATTGTTGAGACTACCTAACACACGTTTCTGTATTGTTGAAAATACCTAAACCATATTTCTGTATTGTTGAGAATACCTAAACCATCTTTCTGTATTGTTGAGAATAAGTAAACCATATTTCTGTATTATTGAAAATACTTAAACCATATTTTTATATCCTTAAGACTTTTTAAACCATAATTCTGTACTGTTGAGACAACTTAAACCATATTTCTGTATTTTTGAGACTACTTAAACCATATTTCTGTATTCTTGAGACTATCTAATCCATGTTTCTGTATCATTTTATTACAAGTTACCGCTTTTTTATAGAAAGAAAACTATTTTATTAGAACAGCTACGACTTTTCGATCACTGGTCCAATCATTCTCAAGTGCACAAATTTTAATTGTAAAGAAAGAATTAACAGGATAGAAATCAGAGAGGCCTCATTAATAAAATAAAACAAGCATACAATTAACAAATACCCAGGCATATCTTTATATGTCTCTGATCGTTATTTCCTCAGAAATTCTTCATTTTATGCACTTATTTCGCACAACTTTTCCACATTTTCATATTAGTTTTTTTTATGTTTTCTGTTCAGCCATAAATAAATAATCTGTCAATTCACGCAGATTGATATCACGTGCATAAGTAAGCACTGTCAATTCTAAAATTTAAATATATTATCAGATTGTTGAATGTTGATTTAAATACTAAAATTCTCTTCACCGTTAGAGCTTGTGTACTTGAGAATGATCGCACCAGTGATGGATAAGTCGTTCTTATGGCCTACAAATTCAATTCTTTCTTATTTAAACTTATGAATAAAGGGGAAAACGGGAAATGAATAATTACAATAGGAATATGGCAAAATTATATGCTATCATAAAAAAGCATGATATATCTACCATAATTTAAGTTTATTATTAAGCACAAAACTGCATAATGGGCTATTTGTACTGTGCCCACAACGAGTATCGAAATCTGATTTTTAGCGTTATAAGTCCAAAGGCTTGCCACTTAGCCACTGAAAGGGCTCGTGATCTGAAAAGAATTAAAGAAATAACTATATTATTATTAGATCTTGATACATAAATTAACTAAAAGAAACAAAGGTGCCCGAAGTTTGGCCCGGCATGACCAGATGGTTAGGGCGCTCGACTCGCAATCTGAGGGTTACGATTTCGAATCTCCGTCCCACTAAACATGCTCGCCCTTTCAGCCGTGGGAGCGTTATAATGTGACGGCGAATCTCACTATTCGTTGATAAAAGAGTAGCACAAGAGTTGGCGGTGGGTGGTGATGACTAGCTACTCTCCCTCTAGTCTTTCCCTGCTAAATTCGGACGGCTAGTGCAGATAGCCCTCGTGTAGCTTTGAGCGAAATTCATAACAAACAAACAATTTCTTTCTCAAGAGAATTATACAATAAAGTTAGTAGCCAATACATGGAATAAAAACTGTCCTGCGCGTAATCAACTTTTAAACATTACAAGTATAAAGAAGCTTAGAACAATTGGAGTTTCAAACCGAACTTAAGAATAATATAGGAGTCGCAGAGAAACTACAAACACGAGTGATGAATAAAACAAAAGTCACGATACACTAGTGAATAGCGAGCGAGCGACCATTAATGATATTTCGGTTTTACCTCAAAAAACAAAAACAAAAGAAAAGAGCCACAACCAAAGCATTGTTGTAGCAGGGCACGTCTATTTCTCGAGCAAGTGGTCAGAGGGAATTACCTACTGTTTTCTTGACCATTCTATGCTTTTCGTTTTAAATGGGTGAAAGTTCCAAAGCATTGTTGTAGCAGGGCACGTCTATTTCTCGAGCAAGTGGTCAGATGGAATTACCTACTGTTTTGTTGACCATTCTCTGCTTTTCGTTTTAAATAGGTGAAAGTTGTCAGTACCTGAATTTTGACAGAATCAAAGTGTAAATGACTTGTATAGACAGGTAATTGGGATATTTAATTTATCTATTATAATCAACTACAGAAGCTCAAGAGCACATATTAAAGATGTGCATATATACGTACATATAACAACTAATAATGAGCTTAATGATTTGTTTACTTCTACATAGACTTTCTTAGTATGGACACCAGATTAGCCTGCTAATATATTAATTTTAACGATGCTTTTTTCCTACTAACTTAAGCTAAAAGATTTATCAGCAGACTGTTCACCGTAATATCTTAAAAATGAGTTCTATATTTTTCTAATGAGGATTGCACTTCCGAATATGAAATCAGAACTGAGCTTTATTTTATACTTTATGATATGATACTAATGATGAGCTACTTGATTTTAGCTATACGTCAAAAAAGAAGTTTCGGGAATCTCTGGCAATATCGAAGTGACTATACATTATATGTGTTTCGTATATTCAAACTTTTAAGGGCTTAATGTATTTAACAAAACGAGTATTTTTGTAAGTACTCTAAGAGCAACTTAACGTGCGCTAAAAATTTCACCGAGTGACTACCGACGATCTTGCTCATTTATGTCGAGATATTTGGAAAGATACAAGAGTCATTGACACATCTCATAGTTGTTAAGAGATATATATCTTTTATATATTGAAATGTTCTTACAATTTTGGAGTATTAAAAAAACCTTCTGAGTGTATCTGTAGCGTCCTTAGAGCAGCCTTTATATGCTTTAATAAAGATCAGAGTAAAATCTAAACAATTAGAGATGTTTTTGTATACAGGAGTGATTTTTTTTTTCTGACAAGCGTCTGAACTTCTGACAAAACAAGTTATTTAAATAAAATTATCTAAAGTTTTTGCAAATGAGTAGACACTGTAGACACACAAAAAAGACACCAATTTGTTTTTTTTTCAGAAATTTGATGTAGTTTAAAAACTTTACAGTATTTGTTTATATTTGAAGTTTAAATACAATACTTAAATCTTTTTTTTTCAGTCGTAGCTAAGTTTCATAGTTTGTAGTATGAGGCGTACATTTCAATACATTTTCTACTCTTTCTGAACTTTTAATTTGTTGTAAACGAGGGTATCCCCGATATATGCCACTTAGAACCCAGACAACTAATACAGACCACAATAAGAAATTATTAGTTTGTTATTAAGCACAAAACTACATAATGGGTATCGAAACCAGATTTTCTTAACGTTATAAACTATTAGACTTACCGCTGAGCTACCAGAGGGGTATCGTAAGAGATAATGTTGCCCGAACTGATGGTCAACATTCACTTAATCACGTGTTCCTGAAGTGTAAGCCCAGTTTTCACTGTTTCCTAATCAACATGAAAATACAAGCAGCTTGCACACATTTATGTTCATTATTTATTATTATATCAAATAGACAAAAATTATGAATTACGAACTTTATATATAAATATAACTTTTTCTAACTTTATTGTCGAATATATATATATATATATACTATAGCGAAACTCGTCAAATGACTGATGAGTAGGTGGGAAATATTTTTTTAGAACAGCAGTCTTCCTTTAACTATTTGTGTATGTATTTTGGCAACCATCGTTATCTACTTTATCCTAATTTGGAACTACTTACCAGTCAACGGCTCCCTAACACTCACAATAAGGGCTTGACTGTCACTCTTATAATGCACCCACAGCTTAAAGTTCGGGTATTAATTTGTGGTATCGCATGGATTCGAATTCGGCTCGCCAGCTTTGAAATCCAAAGCTCTGTTACGAGGCTATCCCGTACTATACCTTTCAGTATGTACTATCCTGAATTTTTCTTCCAGCGAAAACAACTCTCGAATGGAATTAAATAGTCTCATCACTAATATGACAATATTTTTAGTATACTTCTGCTTTAACAAAACGTCTTATTTTGTTTTCAAAATTTAAGAACATAAACAGCAGAATCAACTTTCAATCTAGCCAAAAAAATCGCCAACGTTACAGCTCTTACAGCACGAATGTTAATGTTATATTTTTAGAATTAAGCTAAAAGTACATGATTTATGCGCATTACTTGCGGACATGTCATTGTTTACTACATAGAGTAATTGCTGTAAAGCCGCACAGCAGAATCGACCTTATAAAAATTGCTGTTGTACTGTTTCACTGAGGAATTTTCAATTTGTTTGTGTGAACTTTTGTGTTTTTTCTTTGATACGTTTACAAAAATACAATTCTAAAAATACACATATTTTTATGTACTTAGTGTATCAACAACAACGAAAAAATTTATTCAGTCAAACTTTAGACTTTGAATTATGAAATATTTCTATCGCTTCTAATAGTTTAACAAACTTTCAGTTTTCAAATGAGTATCGTTTAGTTAGAAAAATTAGAACTTTTTCCTGTTCCTCTCTTCTTTTAAGCACTTGAAACTGTAATCTATTTTAATTATCTTGCATTCATTAAACAAAACAAGAACAAATCTACTAGAAAGCTATTTGAGCAAGTGATTCTAGCCACAATCAAATTAACCTTTACTTAATGAAACGTATTTTTTTAGTGCGTTGTTTCACTTAATTTCTTTTTTCTACACCCTCTGCTTTTCTTGATGACATTATTATGTGTCCTAATATTATATATTTTTATACTTTATCAATTTTATCCTAATATGCTGGTTTTTATACATTCTTATTAACTTTATACATCATTATATTCTTTTTCTCGTCTGTCTCCAGTAACACTTCAATCTGTAAAAATCAACAGACACGCTGAAAAAACAAATAAGTAATTTAAGAACGTTTAAGCCCCCCCCCCAATGGCACAGCGGTATGTGTGTGGACTTACAACGCTAGAAATCGGGTTTCGATACCCGTGGTGGCCAGAGGATAGATAGCCCATTGTGTAGCTTTGTGTTTAATTCCAAACAAACAACGTGTAAAATAGTTATTGTACACTTCCATGACCTCAGTTTGCAAAAAATAAAAAAACAGCTGAAATGTTTAACAAAAGAAAATAATTATTGTATATATATAGATATATTACTTCAAGTTGTAAAAAAAAACAAAAAAACGTGGGCGTTAAAAAAGATGTAAAATAATTACAAGAACAGCCTAGGTTTTTAAACGTGAAGAATGCCTGTATTAGTTCCTTTAAAAACATTTTATTTAACCCACGTTACGAGCCTTGAATAAAACTATTCAGTTGTGTTATTTTCGGTAGCTATATTTTATTTTTTGTAAACATTATTTAACTTTTGTTCCTTTGTTTTACAGAATTTGTCACCTACTTAGATATTGAATGCAGTGCTGATAAGATTCTATGACTACGAACGGCGTAGCACCTAGCAACGTACAACTGTGATAAAAAAGTCTATAGAAGGTAGGAAAGGAATTACCTAAAATTACATAGTAATGGGACAAAATGCGGTAATTATGGGTTATATTAGCTGGTGAAAACAAATGACCTTCTATATTAACCTTCTATATTAACTTACAAACCCATCACCATTGGCAACGAATCTTGTTGCTGTTTTCAGAATTCTGTAGAAGTATAGGGGATCTTGATTTTTACTGACATAAAAACAAAATCGGTCATGCTTAACCTAGGTGTCCGAATAATGTCACAAAAATGACTAAATATAACTCGCTAGTGAGCGTAGCTATTGTTTATATGCCAGTTTTAGCCTCTGTCGAGTTGTTTTTCTGGAGTATCCAGCTGGTTCAATAGTTCCGTTTTTATTAAGGCCACCCACCAGGATAACAAACACATTGGGCAACAAATCTCATATTAAGACCAACTAGGAGCTATAGATCCGAACAATACCTTTTCTTATCAATCCAACACACTCTATAAAGTAAGATACTGTTTAATGGAGCTAAGTTTGTCTACAGGAGCTGATCTGGACTAAGTTTTCACAGCTAAGAGAAACTGATTTTGGTCGAAACTTCAATACTCAGATCAGGAACTTTCATTGTCTAATTAGTAGTTATTAACTGATTAGTTACTTAAGAATTTATAGCATCTTTTAAGCGTGCCAGTTGTATTTTCGTTGATGAAAGCGACCGAAAACAAAACATTTTTTGTGAAGTTTGTTGAGTTATTAATAAACTTTATGTTATCGCTATCCAGTGCTCCTGGTGGCTCAGTGGTAAGTATGAGGGCTTATAACGCTAAAAATCGGATTACGATACCAGTAATAACAGAAAATAGATAGCTGTAATTTTGCACTTAAAAAAATAAACAAGCAACATATTTATAAATATCATCAGGAAGTGCATTCTCTATTAACGCTATCAAGTTATTGACATAATTAGATAGTCAGATACCACAATTCAGTTAACGATATTATCGGGTAAATGTTTCCTAGTAAAACATAATTATATAAACATTTCTGTTAGCATGGTTTTGGCCATCATTTTTACAGGATTGCTCTTCAGATAATTTAGTGATTAAAACTGTTTGGTAGAACAGTCTCTGTTAAACATTGTTACGCTTTGGGAAGGGCATGTAATAGCTCTTTCCTATGCATAAAGATCACAAAGTTGTGTTAATATAGGAGATTTAGAATTTCCAAGTCAAGGATGTTCCTTGTACTTATTGACGGTAGAAAACGTACCCCAGCCAGTGCTAAGCAAAGCGCAACGTCTGATAACAGGTGAGAATACATACGCCGTCCACGTGTCGAGGCAACAGTACACAACGTAACCAACAAGGATCTCCGAGGCAACAGTACACAACGTAACCAACAAGGAACTCCGAGGCAACAGTACACAACGTAACCAACAAGGATCTCCGCTTAAAAACGTGATTTAAAGCTGTTGGAAAATGAAGCTGGTATTCGTGATATTCCGTACGAAAATATATCAGTCTTTGGATTTCTGCGTGATCAGACTGTTAAAATTGGCGTCGTGAAACCGTCGTCCTAGTACGCTGGATCATTATGGAAAACATACATGGAAGAGTGTCGTACTTTGGATATGATAACCTTACGACAGACCGTTTTTTGTAATGGAAACTACGCTACAAGGTTTATGTCAAGGTGCACGGTCGTCAGATAGTGTATGACCAGGCTTGGCAATATTGATTGTAACGACGTGGTGAGGCTCCAGACTTTTTTAATCTAACA
This sequence comes from Limulus polyphemus, assembly GCF_000517525.1. Taxonomy (NCBI): domain Eukaryota; kingdom Metazoa; phylum Arthropoda; class Merostomata; order Xiphosura; family Limulidae; genus Limulus; species Limulus polyphemus. Next base: position 109,761 of record NW_013666584.1, on the reverse strand, counting down.
TACCGAACCTCTGTAGATTATGCGAGGAGGCATAAAAATATTATGAAACTTTGTTTTCTAGATATACATGAAAAATATTATAAAACAGTTGTGGATAGATATATAGAGCAAGTGGATTTGTTGATGATAATATGGCAACCTCTTACTCTAGTAAGTAACATCTCTGGTAAAACAGTGGTGGATAGATATATAGAGCAAGTGGATTTGTTGATGATAATATGGCTTGATGATAATATGGCGAGCTCTTACTCTAGTAAGTAACATCTCTGGTAAAACAGTGGTGGATAGATATATAGAGCAAGTGGATTTGTTGATGATAATATGGCGAGCTCTTACTCTAGTAAGTAACATCTCTGGTTATGGATGAAAAGGATATTGTGGAGCAGTCAAACTCTTACTCTAGTAAGTAACATCTCTGGTTATGGATGAAAAGGATATTGTGGAGCAGTCAAACTCTTACTCTAGTAAGTAACATCTCTGGTTATGGATGAAAAGGATATTGTGGAACAGTCAAACTATTACTCTAGTAAGTAACATCTCTGGTTATGGATGAAAAGGATATTGTGGAGCAGTCAAACTCTTACTCTTACATAATGGGTATTGGTAAAGTAAAATAAAAATATAAGAAACAGTTGATTAGAAACCAAATGTTAAGTACAAAAAGATCATAAAATTAACGTGGTAAGTTATCATGAATAAATACTAAGTATTACTAAAAATTAGTGGTAAAACTAAAGAGCTTACATCACTCACGAGAAATATTTTATTTATTTTATTTGTCAGAAAGGGAATTAATTAATCCGTTAGTTCTCCAGAATAAACATATACACAGCTAAGAAGAATGACGTATTACATATAAAATATATTTTAACACACACAAAAAAACATGTTGGAACTTAGTATGGCTAGTGATTAGCGTGCCCGAATTATGAATCTGAAAATTCAGAGTTCGAAACATGTTGCTACAAAAAACACGCTTTGCACTATTGAGCCGTGAGTATGCTACAAGAGTGACGGTCAAATCCTAATGTTTAGTCAGCCAAGAGTAGCTCAACGGTTGGCGGTGGTTTTTGTTAAGTAACTGCATTTCCTCCCGACCATCAGTTCAAAACTAGGAATGATTTGTGCAGATAACTCCTTGTGTAGCTTTGCATGAAAACGGTGAAACAAGCAAACAAATAAGCAATATATTATGTTAAACTAATTAAATATCAATTGAGCAAGTATGTATTAATAATTCAACGAAATTCTTAAATTAACCAAGTAGTTTCAGTGGTATTTCATTTTGTGCCAATTTGGGTAAAACGTTTGAATAATAATTCATTTAATACACATACACAATGACTATTGTTGTATATGTTAGCATCATTCGTCCCTTTTTACAATGATCACGTTTGTTTGTTTTACTGCAAAGCTACACAATAAGCTATCTGCGCTTTTTTTCACAACAGGAAATCGATGTCCAGCTTTTAGCGTTGTAAGTCCGTAAACTTGCCGCTCACCCACTGAAGTAATAGCTATCTGCGCTTTTTTTCACAACAGGAAATCGATGTCCAGCTTTTAGCGTTGTAAGTCCGTAAACTTGCCGCTCACCCACTGAAGTAACATATTAATCAGCTTCGGAAGGTGATAAGAACGAGCAGTTGCCAGGAGGTTTCATTTTGTAAAACGTAGGACTAGTTTTGAAACTTTGCGTAAATTTATTCTTTACCCAGAGTTCAAGTGGGGGAGGGGGTGAATAAATCTTGAAAAAAAAATCTGAGTTCTGTAATAGTCAGAATATTATTTAAAGGCATTTGATTAACTTCTTTTCAAGTATTACCGAGTCATTAATGTTTTTTTCAACACTATGATTACATTTATTCAAAAAAAAAGTAAGGAACTGCTGAAAACGCAGGTTGCTGTCGCAGCACATAAGATATAAAATTATATATATGCTTTGGAGTATTGGGAATTACAAGAAAAAGCGTTAAAAGATGTCATTAATAAGAAAATGCATTATTTTAAACTCTGAAACCTCTTTTGTCGTTTTTCTTCCTGCTTTTTTTTTTACTTGTCTTTATAAGTAAATATCAGCATTTAAAAATTGCTGTTTTTTGAAGTTAAGATCGAATTTTATAATCTTTATTTTTCAAAAATAGTTAAGTGTCTTTAAACAAACTAGAAAATTTAATCTAATCGTAAATAAAAACACAGAAACTCTTGCCAATTATCAACCTGTATCTAACTATTTCTAGAATTAAGCGAAACATTTTTTTATATACTATCTGTGTATTGTATAGTGTATAATATACCAATGTGTGATTAAAGTAATTCTTACAACTGTTTGCTTGTTTTCGAGGTTCTTGTACTTTCTCATTTATCAGGGGCACGTTTTGTTAACTACAAATTTTAATTACTCTGATAGTGTAGATATAATTCTTATTAATATGCTTTTTAGGTAAATTTGCCCTATTCACAAAGTCATGTGAATAGTTAGTTTTAAGGACTTTTTAACCAAACGCTCATAACATTAGACGCACACCTGTTGCTAAAATACAAACAACTAAACAAAAAACAGCAGCATAGCTTTACTGGACATTAAAATACATTACAAGATGTGTCATCTAATGTACAGGAAAAGATATTTACAAGATATATCACCTTATGTACATGAAAATATATTTACAAGATATATCACTTTATGTATATGAAAATATATTTACAAGATATATCACCTTATGTACATGAAA
>NW_013666584.1:102998-106029 GCF_000517525.1 Limulus polyphemus | reverse complement strand
ACCTAATGTACAGGAAAATATATATCACCTTATGTACATGAAAAGATATTTACAAGATATATCACTTTATGTATATGAAAATATATTTACAAGATATATCACCTTATGTACATGAAAAGATATTTACAAGATTAATCACCTTATGTACATGAAAAGACATTTACAAGATATGTCACCTCATGTACATGAAAAGACATTTACAAGATATATCCCCTTATGTACATGAAAAAATATTTACAAGATATATCACCTTATGTACATGAAAATATATTTACGAGATATGTCAGCTTATGTACATGAAAACATGTTTACAAGATATATCATCTTATATACACGAAAATATATTTACAAGATATATCACCTTATGTATATGAAAACATGTTTACAAGATATATCATTTTATGTACACGAAAATATATTTATAAGATATATCACCTTATGTACATGAAAATATGTTTACAAGATATATCACCTTATGTACATGAAAATATATTTACAAGATATATCACCTTATGAACATGAAAAGATGTTTACAAGATATATCACTTATGTACATGAAAATATATTTACAAGATATATCCCCTTATGTATATGTAAAGATGCTTACAAGATATATCACCTTATTATGTACATGAAAATATATTTTCTAATTACATGTAAGTATTTTAATTTATCACAGAAAACACCATACATTTTTAGTGTTATGGTGCTGATGTAAATTCGTGATAAAAAATACCCTACATTGCATTTTTGATCGAGTTTTGGCTACCATCATGGACAAGCTCACCTAATGAGTTCCTGGTATTGAACGAAAATTCTCCTGAACAAATAGATCTAAAGTGATATTTTTAACACATTTAAAGCTCTTAGCACTAATTAATTGGAATGTGAAAAATAAGGCAACAACAAAAAGAAACAAAAAATGTCTTCTTTCTAATTTGATTATCTTTTTTTTTAGGACATTTACTTATTTATGACGATAGCATAGAATTTTAACTGTAATTATGCGCGTGTCAAACCTGAAATCAGAAAAACAAAAAAAATCCATTTTTATATGTTCACTTGACTGTATATTTTACAACCGAAACAAGACAGCTCAGTATAATATAGTGGATATAGCTTCCATAGAGGGCAAAGCGAGCTAAACCTACATTTTCTATGTTACTATAGCTAGCTAGGTTATTTTCATGTTACTATAGGTAGCTAGGTTATTTCTATGTTACTATTGCTAGCTAGGTTATTTCTATGTTACTATAGCTAGCTAGGTTATTTCTATCTTACTATAGCTAGCTAGGTTATTTCTATCTTACTATAGCTAGCTAGGTTATTTCTATCTTACTATAGCTAGCTAGGTTATTTCTATGTTACTATAGCTAGCTAGGTTATTTCTATGTTACTATAGCTAGCTAGGTTATTTTTATGTTACTATAGCTAGCTAGGTTATTTCTATGTTACTATAGCTAGCTAGGTTATTTTTATGTTACTATAGCTAGCTAGGTTATTTTTATGTTACTATAGCTAGCTAGGTTATTTCTATCTTACTATAGCTAGCTAGGTTATTTCTATGTTACCATAGCTAGCTAGGTTATTTCTATGTTACTATAGCTAGCTAGGTTATTTCTATGTTACCATAGCTAGCTAGGTTATTTCTATGTTACTATAGCTAGGTTATTTATATATTGATCCGTACTTTATTGTACTTGTGTATACATTAATGACTAACAGGAGAACTATTTTTACATCTAAGCACATTGATAACCACAATATCTGAAAATTATATTTGAATTGGAACTGTCTAGAATGTTATTGTTGATGATGATGTCTTAAACGTTATGATAAGACAGTGTTTTAGCAACTGGTATACTAATAGAAATATCTTAACATTTTAATTATATATATTGACATACACACGAAACAAAAACCGATCATGAAATCTTCTACTAAAGCACAAGATTAAAAAAACAGGATAAATAACATTGATGTGTTCATCTCACAAGATAACAAAGGAAGAAAATGAATAGATGTTTCAGAGTTTAAACATATTTATCTCCATTTTAAAGCAATTTGATAGCGTGTTTGATATTTTACATATAACCATTTTATAATAGGTGTTACAAAAAGGTGTACAAACAGTTTACATTTTTATCAATTTTTGTATTATCCTAAAACTTTTTTATTTTTTATTATTTTTTATTTATTTTTTATTTTACATACAACCATTTTATAAAAGGTGTTACAAAAAGGTGTACAAACAGTTTACATTTTTATCAATTTTTGTATTATCCTAAAACTTTTTTATTTTTTTTATTATTTTTTTATTTATTTTTTTATTTTACATACAACCATTTTATAAAAGGTGTTACAAAAAGGTGTACAAACAGTTTACATTTTTATCAATTTTTGTATTATTCTAAAACTTGGCACTCAATAGAACGTAATTGAAATACAAATAAATTGTAATGATTTGGTTGCTAATAAACAGCAATAATCCTACAATTTAACAACATCATTTTTTTACACTAATAGCTTATTCCAAAAAGAACTAACAAATTTGTACGACCAGATAATATGTTCTGGATATTTTTTACCATCACAAAAATTGAGGAGCTGTAATAAAGAATGGTGAGTAATACATTTCTCCTATATTTTGCACACCTTCATAGAAATGCTTTGCCATTTTTTTCAAAGATGTTGTCACCCCATTGGAATCAGGATTTTAAAACATTTTATTGAATTTGTCTACATATTTATTATCTTTTAAAATAATTTCTATTGCTTTCAGCATAAAACGAAAGCGTAACTTCATTCTTAAATATCCCCAGTGGAATAGCTCTATGTCTGCGGATTTACAACGCTAGAAACCGAGTTTTGATACCCGTGGTGGGCAGAGCACAGCCATTGTGTATCTTTGTGCTTAACTTCGAACAAACACTTATTAAATCCTTTAACATAATGATTGCTAACACATTTATTAATTGTATTTATAGTTCATCAATAATCATTGATTTACACATATCTATAAATTCAAAAT
>NW_013666584.1:83145-102068 GCF_000517525.1 Limulus polyphemus | reverse complement strand
AGGTGGTGATGACTAGTTGCCTTCCCTCTAGTCTTTCACTGCTAAATTAGGGACGGCTAGCGCAGATAGCTCTCGTGTAGCTTTGCGCGAAATTCAAAAAACAAACAAACATAAATTCAAAATAGCTAAAAAAATGTTCCTCTCCTAGAAATATGATCATTTATAAAATATTTCCATTTTTTGAAACAATGGGTTATTTTTATTTTTGGGGTGTCGGTTCTGCAATAAACTATTTCCTTATTTTGAATACTGTCTATACAACTGGCCCACGCTAACAAAACAACTCTTCAAAAGCAATTATATATAAGTTTCCATATTGCTTATTTTCTTAAAACCAGCTTTTGTTATTTTAAGTCCAAATATCTATTTGCTGTTAATAATGAATAAAGTTGATTATTTGTTACTCGCTTAATAAATGATTCAAGGTTTATCATGTATCTCATTTTTCATAACATTCGAGCAGTAAAGTTTTTAATATTTATTCTGATTTATCATTTTAAATATATTTACCGGAGAATGCGCTAGCACTCTCTAAGTAGGGATGGCACGGACGGCCGTATTAAAGCTGTATAAAAGTCATCTGTTTTTTTTTTCTTTACGGGTCATCAGAAGATAGATGTAAAGAGCTACCTGGCGTAGTCGCCCTATCTCAGGTGTATTTGCGGCTTTTCAGAGCGTCTAAAAATCGGAAACGGGCGAATAGCCAAAACCGAGATTTCTTATATTCGTTCATCCTCATCTTTCTTCAACAGGCCTAACGCCTGCCTAGTTCTAGCAGTAAATATAATTTTATCATCATTTGACAGAGCAATACAGTCTTCACTATCTTTGACTACTTAAGTTATTGTTATTACCTAACAAAATTTAAAATAATCATAATTCAAATGTAAACGATGTCATTACCCCTTGTACTTAGCTTTTTTACAAAACTCTGATGTTCCTGTAAAAAACTTAAGTACAGGTTGAAACAGAATTAACAGCCAATAATAGATGAACATTAGGTGACTGTAACATATAGAATACTCAATGCTTTGTACACTATACAATCGGTGTCTTTCTGAAGCCATCCCCTATATTATGTATGAAGTGAAATAGTAAAATAATATCAATACAAATACAGGTCATCAGAAGGTAGATATGAAGAGCTACCTGACATTGTCGCTCTGTCTCAGGCGTATATGCCGATTTTCAGCTATCCAGAGCGTTCCAAGGTTGGCAAATAGCGAATAGTCAAAACCGAGATCTCTTATTTTCGTTCATCATCATGTTTTTTCAACAAGCCTAGCGCCTACCTAGTTCTAGCAGTAACTATAATTTTATCATCATTTGATAGAACAAAACAGTCTTCACGATCTTTGACTATACATTTTATCATTATTACAGGCAAAATTTATAAAGCTTTAAAATACACTCCATAACCTAGTAAAAAAAGTAAACAAACAAGAGTTAGGTGAAAAAAATATTTTTAGATAAAGAAGCTATGTAGTGCTGACTACTGAACTTAAAAAAAGGAGCAGCACAAGATATAGATGAAAGTTGACAAATCAATTGATCCGGCTAATGATCACATAGCAGACTAAGCTGTCTCGACTTTAGATGGAGAATAAAAGCCCTACATTACTGCCTTCCTCACTGAAAGAACAAATAGATCCAGAATTTCTAATCGTAAAGTATTAATCTATTGTAAAATAGCCATAAAAGTAGTATTCTAAAGTTAACTAAAAGAAAGGTATAATGATGAAAGCTGAGACTCTATTCAAACACCAAGCCTTCGATAGAGAAAGTGAGGAAGCCAGTAATGTTGGAATTTTATTCTTCATGTAAAGTCAAGAGGATTAGTCTGATATGTGATCATTAGCCGGATCAAGTGATATCTCCACTTCCATCATTATCTTGTTTGGTTCCTTTTTCAAGCTCAGTAGCCAGTCCTACATAGCTTTTTTTATTTAGCGATATTTTCACCTAATACTTGTAAAATTGATAAGTAATATCTTTAATAATTAATAAAGTTGGTCTGGATAAATTTATCTTAAGAAAGAGTAGCTTTCTTAGAAGTATACTTTGTACAACAGTAATTCTACCAACAACAGTTAATTTACATGTGTTCTAATTATTTATTCATTACAGCACCATATTCTATTATTAATAGAATTCAGCTCTTTTGAAAATTATACATGCAAAGACTTACAAGAATTTATCTAATCTGTTTTTCTGTTTAAACTAACTAAAATGTTTCCATTAGTAGCAATCTAAACAGCTTTAGGATTATCTAAATTTAGTTACACATCTCATCCATTTCCCAACATTTTAAATAAATTTAAAGATTTTGATAAAAAAGATTCGGATTTATTTCATTATAAAAGTCATTTATCCATTGTTTAATAACACAGGCCTGCGATAGTTTTCTTGTCTTGATATTTTTACACAATCTACACTAATTCCTGTACGCTGAATCGTACATAAAAGAAATACCATAACACGTAGTTTTGAGATTAAAAGACGTAGATTTCACACACACACACATCCAAAATCAGGATGAATGAGGATGCATGTTCGTTTGACATCAATGTTCTTCCCTTTTCTTCAGTTTGTTTGTATTTTTGTTAATAAACATAATAATATAAAATGTTCATTATGGTAAACGAAATAATAATTTGATCTAAGTAAGAGTTTATTTTCTTCCCGATTTGTAAAAAAATCCTTACGTGATAACAAATAATTAATATTATTTTCGAAATCTGCGTAGCTGAATTATGGAAAATCAGTTATTAAAACCAAAACAACTTTTATGAAATTTAAATTCGTAGGCCCGTGTAATCACTCTAAAGCAATCTGTAACGTTATCTAAATATTTTCAAGAGAGTATATATATCAAAAGCGTTTGTTTCCAAAGACTAATAGAAGTAAGAGTCTTGCCATATTTTCTCTTTTGTTAAAACTTCTAGTATTAAATATGCTCTAAACATTTTCTCCAATAAATCTACACTTTAGGAAACCTTTTAAATTTTCGTAAATTATTAATGGTAAAAATTGTTTAATTTTTGCTACGATACGTTCTGAAATTGGATTGTAACTGGTTTCTAACAAAGCGAATTGTCTTCAATATTTGAAAATGCTTTTTGATCTTGATCTCTGTAGGATAGTTTCCCGGAATCGCAGCGATTAAATACTGGGTTTGATTCCCCGCGGTGGACACATCAGACAGCCCAATGTGGTTTTCCTAAAAACAGACAAACAAATTCTGTAAAACACTTGTCATAATCCTTTCACTTTGTACTTCAGATATTTTTACAGTTTTTTTGCTTTATTTGCTGTATTAACAGCACGATAACGTATTTCTAACCAAACAGAATTTATATTGGAAAGCCGGCCCGGCATGGCCAGGTGGTTAGGGCACTTGACTCGCAATCTGCGGGTTCGAATCCCCGTCACACCAAAACATGCTCACCCGGTATCCGGACTAGGATGCCAGTCCTACTCTCGGATACTCACCTCCAAATTCTTTTGGGGGTGTGAGAAACACCATACGAAACTACTATTGGAAAGCCGTCAGTTACCGGTGTTATATAATTTGACATATTTTGAATAGTTTAGGAATCTCAGGTATAGACATTTTCCATACAATATATCTCCATTAAAACATCAGTCATTTATTTTCTTATATTTTCCATATAGTTCTTTTTATTCCTTGATATAATTCGTATGCTTTATTATTTCCACATGGAGGATATGTTCTAAGATCATTATTTTCATTTTGTAGTCCACCGGTGGATCAACGCTAAGTTTTCGGACTTACAATACTAAATTCCTATGTTCGATTCTCTGCGGTAGGCAGAACGCAGTGAGTTTATTCTGTAGCTTCGCGCTAAAATAAACAATAATCATATTGTAATTATTGTTCGTATTATTATTCCCTTTGTATGTTAACCCCAAAATGGAAAATCGATCGTATATATAAATAAGTCGCTGTTTTGGACATCACAATAGTCGATAAACGATAAAAAATATTAAAATTACATTTCGACGATACGTTAATATTAGAGCTTTCCAATAATACCGCGCTTATGCTGATTGGTTTAGATCTTGCAGATAAATCTTCACTTGAAAATGAATTCTTCCCCCTATTAGTAGTTAAGGAGATACCCCTGTGTTCAAAGGACGACAGCTGAAGGTTACATGACTGTTACATAATATGCAAATAATGCCAATACGTAATGGTTACGTAGCTGTTACAGAACCAGAGGGTGACGCGGATCAACATATTTCAACATGTCATCAATATTGTAGTAACAATCAAAGGCTTAAAACTAATATTTTATCTAATTTGCATAACGTTCTTTTGAAAGAACTGAAGAGTTTTATCACAATTACAATTTCACTTTATAAGTGAAACAGTAAACTGGTATTTTAATTTCTATTTCTGTTGGCGAGAAGAAAAAAAATATTCAGGGATCAATGTTCCACGAAAGTTTCGAGGTCTCATGCCGGGACCCTCCAGGTAAGCGGCCAAAAGTCCATAAAATGTAGACAAGCACTCCAATAGTGGATGACGTAGATTCCCTTGTACAGTATACAGATTTGGAAAACTCATGTTCAATCTATGCTAAAGGTACAAACGACTTTTCTGAGTTATGTTAAGGTCCTAATGCATAGCAATAAGACTGATAATATAATATTTCTTTACTGACCATTTACATGTACTATGGGTTTCCAACGAGGAGAAGTGTAACAACATCTATATTTCACACACTTTATGATGCACGCAGCTGCCAACAAGACTTTTTGACCAATATCAGAGCTCGTTTAGTTGGCTGAAAATGTAACAAAGTCTCAGTCATAAACGTTACTTCATTTATTAAGGTGTTTAATTTTAGGTGTTTCTAACTTGACGTTTTGTTAATAAATATTTCATTATGTGTGATACTTGTTAAGTCTGTCATTTTATTTACATATATTGATGACAGCATATTAGGCTATGTTGAAACATGTCAGTTTTAAGCAATAAGAGAGGACTAATGTGAGGGGGACAGTCAAATTAATTAGGAAATTCAAGTGCATGATACACTTTCTAAAATTTCTAAATGAAGAAACTTTATATGATCATATTAGCTTGGATCGTTTTGGGGAATGTCCCTTATGTTTCGTTTATGGTGATTTATTCTATTTGACTACTAACATGCTATAACAAGTATATATCGGAAGAATTTTTACATTGAGTTGCAGATCAGATGTTTGTAGTTTTCGTAAATAATATATTAGTGTATCTAATTCTTGCAGTTTTGTTAATAAATGTTTCATTATGTGTAACACTTGTTTTGTCTGTGATTTTACTTACACATATTAATTATAACACATCACCACATGAGTTTTATATAACAAATATAAATGGAGGCTTGTATTAGTTGTTCAAACATACTTGTTAGAAACTGATATTCATGGGATGTAATTTATCATTGCTAGACACATAATTATCTGGCATTTGATCTTTAGTCTGAAAAGAGTAGAAGTTACTTATTACTAGTGAATTATTAACATAAGATGAGTATAAGTTATATTTTTGGATATTTGTAGACTGCTTTTGTTGTAAAGTCGATGAACTCAGTGAAATACAAGAATTGTACATTAACTTTTTTTGTTTATAAACTATATTAAAATTCTACATATTGTACTGAAATGAACAAGTAATATGGACATAATGTACAAAAGATAATTTAAACTAGACAATCTAGTATTTTATAAACTAAGTTTTGTTAATAAATGTTTCAGTATGTGTGATACTTGTGAAGCAGTGGTAATCGCAAATGGTGTAAAGCCTGACCTATAAAAACTCGAAGTTTGTAAACATTATCTGGTACCTAAAACTGGCAAATATATCTATCTGTGCATTATTAGGATCTGCAGCATTTTACCAGAGATTCATTCCACACTTTGCAATGTTAGCAAGACCTCAAGTTAACCAAGAAAGACACAGCTTTTCAGTAGGCAGACAAAAGACTGGTAGCATTTGAGAAATTATGAGATGCATTATTAACGATACCAATTCTCACCCAGATTTTAGTAAAGACTTTATTTTAAGTACAAATGCTTCAGGTTTTTCCATAGTTGGACGAAAATGGGAAGGAACACCCCATAGCTTACCAGAGTAGACAGTTAAGAAAGGCTAAGATGAATTATTTAGTAACAGAGCTAGGATGCTTAGCAGTAGTGCATGAAATTAAGCCGTTTTGCTGTTAACTATATGGTAGGAAGTTTATTATCATTACAGACCATCAGATAGTTAATAACATTAAAAGACCCATCATCTTGATTAGAAAGATTGTCCTTACTATTGCAGGATTACGACTTTGAGGTGATACACAGACATTGCAGAAAATACTCAAATGTAGATGCTTTAAGTAAAATCAGAATAGAACATGCAGAAAATGATGATAAACAGACAATTAACAAGGTAACGAAATAAAAACAGATAATGAAGACGAGTGTGAAGTAATTTAGGACTTTGACCATGTTATTGATGAACAGAAAAAAAGAGTATTAAGTGGGGAGGATACTGAATATGTACTAGATTCAGACGTGTTTGTAGGAAACAAGACACTAAAGGGACCTTTAGTAAGATACTATAAATAGTTGTACCCCATAGTTTAAAGAACAAAGTCATGAAAAGATATCATGATACTCCTTTTGCAACTCACTTAGTTTTTGCAAAGACATATGGTAGAATTAATAAACGGTTCTAATGGCCAAGTATGTGAAAATATATTAAAGACTATTGTGATTCATGCTTCGAATGGCAAAAGCGAAAACTAGTCCACACTTTAGAAATGCTCCCTTACAGAGAATACCAAGTTTAACCACACCTTTTCAATTAGTAGCTATGAATATTTTAGGCCCATTGCCTACACCTGACACAAGAAACAAATATGTTTTAGTTGTTGCAGATTACTTGACCAGATACCCAGAAGCGACATCTTTGTTCGATCAGAAGGCAGAAACTATTACCAAAGTATTCGTAAATCATGTTGTAGCCAGATGCGACATACTCCAGTACTTACTGACAGACAGAGGTATAACTTTATTTCTAAATTAATGATAGAAATGTGTGAACTGTTAGGTGTTAAGAAATTAGTGACTATGTATCACCCAACTGTTAATGGTCTAGTGGAAAGATTTAATATAATTCGACTAAACATGCTATCTCAGTACTGTGAACAAGATAAAAAACATGGAATGAACAGATTCCTTTATTATTATTAGCATACAGAAGTGCTGTAAACGAATCTACTCAATAAAGCCCATTCTTTCTATTACATGGCAGAGATGTAATACTACCCATGCAGGAAATAATAGCCCCTAGAAAAATAAACTATGCAGTAGATTACGATTACAAGGTAAAGTTATTACAACAGATGCAATCAGTAATTGAATTAGCTAATGAATATTTAATTAAAGCTGCAGAACACAGAGAAGAACAAGTAAATAAAAAGGCCCGCCCCAGGGAGATAAAGCTAGAAGACAAAGTCTTGTTATATAGAGTAATCAAACAAATAAGTCCATTAAACGTAGAAATTCAAAAGATATACGTTAAAAGTAAACAATTAGTCCATATTAAGAGATCAGTACAAACAACTGACAATTGAACCTGAAGTACAGAAGTACGATAAGGATCTACCACAGAAAACTGAAGATCCAGGCAGAGTCGAATTAATTCCTGATGACGATGATGAAGTCATGGAAGTAGAAACCACACTAGAAGAAGAAGATGATGTTGTGTTAGATGACGAGGTAGTAACACCAGACTATGCTCAGGCTAGTAATGAAAGTAGTGAGAATAGAGCTTTTTTACCAGAAGACATACCAAGTACACCAACAACAACTTCAGCTGATACCGTGACCCATGAATATCAATTGAGGTCACGTGGTCCAATAGTGGATCAACCAGAAATGATTCCTACAGCTAGAACAAGACGAGTAAGGTTTGATCCTCGAGTTACGAAGTATGGATCAAAACATGACACAAAAGTAGTTCGTGATGACTCAAGTTAGGTAAGAGATAGTGTAATAGATACATTTAATCACATGCTAGACTAAATCAAACGATATTATTTGACGTAAAGTAGACTTATCTCGTGCACATATAATTCTTGTTAACAATGTTAGCTGGTATATATATATAATTGTGAAAATAACAGAATTGTTTGACAAGAGAGTGGGTATCCCTAAACCATTTTACTTCTGTAAGACAAGAACTCCAGGGACATGGCTGTTTAATGTAAGAAATGAACTGATTTTATCAGTAATTTGCCCTAAACCTGACCCCAATTCGATTATCAGACTAAAATTACCAGGTTAAGAGAGAGAGAGTGGATATCTAAAATTAGCTAGAAATTGCTCAGCACATGGACAAGGGGTAACTTTAACCTCTAGTTTCAGAAGTAAAACTAAGTACACAATGGCACAATTAAATCTAAAATTACCTGATTGGCAAGAACTATTAATCTAAGATAAATTAAAGCTTATCATAGCCATAGAAGCAAATTCAAAAATTGAAGAGCTGACAAGTATTCTAGAGGAAACTCAAAATGTGCCCCAAAAGTTCAGTAGATAAATGGAAGCTGTCAAACATCATATTAATAACAGTATGACTAGTATTAACTTTAGTAAGCACACTGTTATATAGAGCACGAGGTAAACTAGCATTTATCAAGATGCTCAAGTTAGATGGACTATCAAAGTTCAAAAAGAAAAAGAAATCGGAGAAAGACAGCAGAAAAATGTCATACTCTGAGGATACAGAAGTCATGGAACTGAATGACAGTGATTCATCAAATTTAAATTAGGATATTAACAGATTACGCAGCTTGATGTCAAAATCGCATAGACATAGGAATCGATGAGGCTAGTAGATCATAAATGAACAAACAGAGAATTACAAAATTAACAGGCTAAATTAATACGATTAGCTTAAGTATTCGTGAGAAGGAGTGACGAAAACCGAGGGATGAGAATGAAAATAGTCTTATTCAAGAACAAAAGTTTCAAAAATAACGTTGTCATCGAAACCGTGACGTGAATCGTGATCAACTAGTACCGGTAATGAATGGGCAACGTGAAACAACAGAAATCGGTGTAACTTCGGAAACAACTCGGAATCGAATGTGAACATGTCGGACATAATGACGAAGAAAACGCCTTCTGGGAATGTTTTGTAAGATACTGTTGATATTGACAAGCTAGTCGAATTAACTGTGTATGTTTTACAAATTTCAGAATTCCCAGGGAAAAATCGTCAATTGTGACATCGAAGGTTTTTCAAGTGGCTGACATATATGTCATAATAGGATTGGCCGTTTTACAGGGTGGCATGACATTTATATTTTTAGGGTGCCCTTCCCGAGGAGTCTACTAGGAGAGGAAGATAGTAGACATATAAACTGGTGTATCTATGTACATGGACTCCACTGGAGGAAGCTAAGCTCGACTTCACAGGATTAATTGATACATGCCGTGATATTAAACAAGAATGTATGAAACTGTACACTGAAGGACGGGATAAAGTCAAACTAATCACTCGAATTGCCATGTGTGAACATTGATGTGTAAATAGTATAATTTCTCCAACTAAAACTGAATTATGTCGGTGTATATTTCACGTAATAATTTAGTGAATAACTTGTTTAACATAGTGTCAGAATTAATGAATCTGATAGAAGGTTTACTTAATGAACAATTACACGATTAAAACGAAGGCTTTGATATGTTTGATGAAGAACTGTTTCAAGACATTTTCGCCCGTTTCGATGTTAATGAATATGTATAAGATATGGATGTAGAACAAAATATTGTATGTTGTTTGTATCATTAGTCTCTGAGTCGATTTTTTGTTTCATACGTAAATTTCTCGAGTTGGTGGCCTGTGTGTTCACTCTGCTACACACACACGACCGTCTTCCTGGAAGTTAAATAAATTCATTTGCGACTGGTGACCTAAACCAGTGACCTTCACCCGCTCACCTATTACACTTTTTAAGTCTGACATTTGTGCTTACATATATTAATATCAGTTTAAAGCATATTGGGCTGTGATGAAACGTGAGATTTATATAAGAAAATCACAGATCATTGATTTGTAACTGACGATTAATATATGTTTGATGATATTTCGATAAAGTGTAAATGCAATGAAAGATAATGCCTCACATGTTACCAAAACATTGTTTGAAGATCTATGTGAGGAAATACCTGTTTTGAAATAGTCGATAATCTAGTTTTTCTGAGCCTACAAACTGAAATCTTACATGTTTAGTTTGCATTGAATCCTTCGTTCGTTTATTTATGTATTGGCATGACTTTAGTAAAATGCATTAAAACATACTTCTGTAGGATTGCACATAGATTTCAACTTATCACAATTTATATTTATAGTTTTGTTTTATATAATTAACTGCGTTACATGAGTTTCTATAAACGGATAGCGTTACTAACACACTTAACGTTCTGCTGAAAAGTTTTAACACGTTTCGTTTTTATAAATATTGAATGAGATAGTTGCATTATTATTTCATTGCCGGTTGTGTGTTGTTAAGTATCGATTTAATACATGTTTAACGTACTGATTATAGTTTCGCTTCTATGTTTAATTTGCATAACATACGTTTTCATTTTTGCAATTAATATATTGTATAACACTAACATGATAATTATGTAAACACCTTAACTTATAAAATACTGAATTAGCTTTAATACAACTTTTGTACATTGTGTTGATATTACTGTTTCAGCTAGAGTTTATATTTTTCATTTGTGTAACACGAGACTTTGTTTGTTCGTAATTAACCACAAAGCTACACAATGGGCTATCTGTGCTCTGCCCACCACGCGTATCGAAACCCGGATTCTAGCGTTGTAAGTCCGCAGACATGCCGCTGTGCCATTGGGGGACTGTTTCATGATAGCCCAATATATATATATAAGAGAAATCACAGACTTAACAAGTATCACACATACTGAAACATTTCATAAAACTTCAAGATACACTGGTATATCAGTTACGTAAACATCTTAGTTTATAAAATACTAGATTATCTTGGATAAAAATGTCTACATTATGTCAATATTACTATTTGTTCATTTTAGTTAGTTTATATATTTCATTTGTGTAACATTATGTAAAAACAAACACTGAATTCATCACGATATAGTAACACTATCCGTTTATAGAAACTCATGTAACGCAGTTAATTATATAAAACAAAACTATAAATATAAATTGTGATAAGTTGAAATCTATGTGCAATCCTACAGAAGTATAGTAACACTGTCCGCCTTTTTAAAACGTAGTAATACAACTAAACAAATAAATATATAAATGAAAACTATAAGCATAAGTTGAGATAAGTTGAATTCTATATGCAGTCCTACTGGACTATAGTATTACTATCCGCCTATGTAAAAAGCACGTAATGCAATTAAATATATAAGAGACAACTATAAAGTTGATAAAAAGTACAGATTAAAATAGCAGGTTTAATGTTTTACCTATAAAGCGAAACTGTAATTGTGATAAAAAGTTTTCAGTACTGAAATTTAAAAAAAATTATTAAAATTAGATAAAATATTAGTTTTAAGACTGCGATTGTTATTACAGTATTGATAACATGTTGAGATACGTTGATCTGCATCACCATCTGGTAGATTGCTCGCGAACTATCTGCGGCTCTCTGGTACCTCTTCCACAAACTAAGACATCACCCCTCCTTAAGACAGCCGCGCCCTCTGATGTTACCTCGTGGTTCATAGCCCTCTGGTGCCCATTACGTAACATTTATTGTATATTACGTAAGAATTATGTTACCCTTAGGTATAACTCTCATTTGCATGTTATGTAATAGTTATGTAACTTTTAGGCGGCATTCTTTGATTCTTACTCACCTGGCGACCTCCCACTGAGGTGGCATCTTTTGGACACAGGGGTATTCCCGTAACTACTCCTTTTTGTGTCAAAATTTTTATAAAATTTCATTGTCTTTTGTCAAGTAACGTACCTCTATAAGAATTGTTTTAAGTGCTCAACTAGTCAATATACAATGTGAGAGTGTCTGAAACTCGTATTTACTTTAACCTCAGTTGTACAAGGTTGGAACGTATGATGTTTGCAACAAATGCAAAAGTTGTGGATGCAGTCACAATGGAGTTCCTATTGCAGTTAGAGCAATCAGAATTAAACGTCATCCTAAAATCTTAGAATAGAATCAAAATAGGGAAAGAAAACTGCGAAGCATAATGATTGATAAAAATAAGATATTTTTTTTATTCTCGTTGTAACCACAAAGGGAATAGTAAAAAAAAGACACTTTGTTCTTTTCATTGTAATCAATTTTATTGCCTTAGCTCATTTAGTATCAGACCTACTAGACACGGTTCAACAGACCTCAAACAAAGCCATACTAATGAGCTGAAGAATATATGTTGTTGCTTTCACTAAGTGCGCAGAGTGTCCAATATACCATGAACATCTTGAGAACCATTCTATATCGCACTCGCCTCCCAATGGCTGCGGACTTACAACGCTAGAAACCGGGTTTCGATACCCGTGGTGGGCAAAACACAGATAGCCCATTGTGTAGCTTTGTGCTTAATTACTAACAAACAAACAAACAAACTATATGCACTTCTACGGAAGTATAGTAACATTGTCCGCATTTTAAAAATTTTGTAATACAACTAAACAAATGAATATATAAATGAAAACTATAAGCATAAGTTGAGATAAGTCGAATTCTGTTTGCAGTCCTACGGGACTATAATATCACTATCCGTGTTGCTTTGGGAAGACTTTTCATCAGCACCCGAACAACATATTGCGAGTTTCATTAAAGAAAAAGAGTGGACTTTAAATTGAAACGAAGTTTTATATTTAGGTCTAGCGGATTTTCTATTGTTCAAAGTTGCCCTTAAAATATGACAGTTTCAGTAGATCGACTCAAGAATTAAAGAGTAAATGGCACGAATGCAATACTATGTTATTTATTTTCCATTTCTAAGATATCACGAAATAATTGAGGCTTAAATGGTAAAAAATCAACATTGTTTAAATATTGATCAATTTTATTTGAACCCCACAAAACGAACAGCTTTTTTGTCTTCTTTTTTAACAAATGATCTTAACTATCCAAATTCCCCCTACCTCGGACAAATACATAACATACGATAAAAGGGGATTAGCTAGTCCTTCAGGGCTGTCGCTGCAAGCCTTTTTTTGTCTTCTTTTTTAACAAATGATCTTAACTATCCAAATTCCCCCTACCTCGGACAAATACATAACATACGATAAAAGGGGATTAGCTAGTCCTTCAGGGCTGTCGCTGCACACATTTTATTTTTCAGGGAATATCGATTCCTCTCTTAAACTCTTGTAAAGTGCTAGTCTTTGCTACTGCTGACACCGAATTACTCCATAACCTCCTATAGAACCATCCCTATAGAATAACCCTTCGATTTTCAGAATCATCCCAGTAGCTCTCCTCTGAGCCTTTTCCGAGAAGTATAAAATATACTGACTTAGGTAAGAATATCAAAACTATGCACATTACTTCAACTGAGGCCTAACTAGTGATTTGCATAGAAAGATCTGATCAAAATATTTTGCATAATAAAAAAAAACAGCCAAGTTAGAAAAAAAAAGGTCAACCATATAAAGAAGTGCTATTGAAAAAGATAGAGCCAAGTTATATAAAAGGACAAATATTTAACACTTTACAAACTATTTTTTTTTTTAGTTATTGTTAGAAGTGTAACTACAACAGACGGACACTTATTCTCAAGAACTGTAGATATACAAATTCCGTGGAATCAATTTTCTCTGCTTTCATTTTAAGACGAGTTTTAAATACATTTATATATGTTTTTAAATATTTTGATTTCGTATTCCATAAACTGGTAAGTTTCTTATTTGATTTTTGTACATATTCCTTCTTAGAATACATTTGTCATGTATTTGTTTCACTTACTTTCTTTACTAACTCTTTATAGACCTTATGTAACTACTTTCAGGGTGAAATCTGATTTTCCCCATCTCGGTGATCAATCATGCATGATAACAGCTGATCGTTTGTATAAAACACGTGGCTTGTTTTCTGGCAATTAGGTGTTCTACTAGAACAGGTATGAAATACTTTCCATTTTATAGTTTTCCCGTAAATTCTGATCGATTAAAAACGTGGATAGCTGCTGTGAAGCGTAAAACATTTGTACACCAAGTGAGAATTACAAACTGTGTTGCCAGCACTTCATATCAAGTAGGCCTAACACAAATATTGTGTGATTTTAGCATTATTTTCGAAGCATACTATTAATTAATTAATTAATTATAGGAAGGAAGATCATGACCCCTTTCACTTGAAGAAAAAAAAAAAAGAGCTAGAACAAGGCCTGTTTCAAGTTATGACAGAACTTAGAAGAGCCAATACGAAGAAAGTAAAGCGCAAATAGGTGTACCTGTTGAATGTAAGTACAAAAACCATACAGAGATAACGGCAGATCCTCTTTTGAATCTAAGTACAAAAAAGCACACAGAGACAACGGCAGATCCTCTGTTGAATCTAAGTACAAAAAAGCACACAGAGACAACGGCAGATGCTCCGTTGAATCTAAGTACAAAAAAACATACAGAGATAACGGCAGATCCTCTGTTGAATCTAAGTACAAACAACACATAGAGATAACGGCAGATCCTCTGTTGAATCTAAGTACAAAAAAGCACACAGAGACAACGGCAGATGCTCCGTTGAATCTAAGTACAAACAACACATAGAGACAACGGCAGAAACTGTTGATGTCTCGACAGCAGAAACAGAATAAGACACCACTGTCGTCAGAAGTGGAACAAGCTCATAAACATCTATCAGAGTGAAAGATGCTGAAGCATTAGAAGTGACAACACAACAGTTCCCCATATATAAGAATAAACTTGAGAATAGATTAACTGATCTCGAATTTGGCCAGGAATCATTTATAGACAATAATAAAGAAACAAAAACCTTCAGTGGTCTCACATATTTTTATTTATTTATTTATGATAGTACAAAATTTAATATGTTCAAGCTTCAAAAGAAATTTATCATTACAACCATTTCATCAACTTTTGCTGACAGCGACGAGACATGTAACAGTGTAATATCTTCCATTTTTATGAACACAGCACAATTGTGAGAACATCTGTTAATGTTATACATATCCTAAATGAAAAATGGGTTTCCATAATCATAGGCTGGTCTGACAGATCAGAATTATCAAGAACCATGGCCCCTAAAAGGTTTTGTTAATTTATATGTAAGGGCTAGAGCTGTTGTACTAGTGATAAACGTCTTGCAGAGCAGTGGGGTTGTTAGAAAATGCCCTCAAATGTTTTAATATGACAGATTTAGTTGGAGCCTATTGTGCTAACTTAGGAAGCAATTAGATATCAGGAAAGTTAGTCTAAAAAGATATTTAGCAGAATCGCAATCATTGGCGTCATGCCCTTAGGCCACGGTTGGAACAGGGCTTTTCACACACTGTTTTGATAATCCCAAATCCATGCATAAAGATTTGATTAAATATGTTTAAAGTATTTTTCTGTGTTAGAAATTAATAAGCTAACCAAAGCAACAAAGGAAATTTAATAATACGAATAGTGAAAGGCACTTCACTTTTTTTATTGTTCACATGATTATTATTGTTAATCCACCATTGGTGATAAAAGTACTTTGTTTTCTGACTGTGCCTTCCACCTCCATAAATATATGGTTGCCTGGCGTCACTGATCGCAGTTATCTTGCTACAAACATGAAAATACTGGTTTTATAGCATTAGAGAAACGCGTCAGAGTAACATGTGGCTTAACAATTATTTTTGAGCCAGTTATTTCATTTTTATGAGGAATGATTGTTATTTCCTGACAGTCTCTAAATGTAAATGAAATAATGGATCATGTCTGCTACCAGTATTATACCTAACAGAGAGCCTTGTCTTCTCAAATTATGTTCTCATTACATATATGTTATAGTAACTAGTCTATTGGATAAATAAATACTACAGTTAAAACAACTATTTCTTTTTGTTTACACAATAAACATATTTTATTTGGTACTGATCTACTGATCAAGTACCATTATATTTGACATGTTTCAACCATCTAGCGCGTCATCTTTTGTATTTATTTAGATTTGATGCAAGTGTCCCAGATAAATGTTTAGTCTATTGGGTGTTCGTTTTTATTTGTCAAACAATCACAAGCCACATTATGAGGCATGAATTAAATTCCTGTAAAACACTTGTTATTTCAGTAAGTTATTCGATTAACGTGTGCATGCAGGAACTTAAATATTTACACACATGCTTATTTACAAGCGTTAAGTTTTATAGATGTGGCAGGTGTTTTATAGTCACTGCTTGCTTTATTTAAAGCAGATCAAATTGACTTTGAATGTGTATCTTAGGTAACATGTTTTAACCTTTCATTAACTTTGTGCTAACATTTTAAAATTAGACAAAGTTTGTCAATATTTAATAGAAATATTAGTAAATTAAACAGCCTGGTAAATATTTCCTTCAAACTGAAAATAAATAATCTGTAATTTATTAGAATTTTAAGTTTTAACACAGCTTTGTATTCTATTGTTTTTTGGTTTTGTATATATTTTCTATTTATTCACAAAGATGTGAAATATGCAACATTTCGGACACTTCTATTGGTGGATGTAGTAAAAACGGATAACGATGTACCTCTTAGAACATTTTTATAGCTTCAGAATATTAAGTATATCTGTTCTTTTCATTGCACATTTCTACGAGATTCTACGTCAGAGTCATTTAGTACCATGTTAACAGTAATATCTACTGACTTGCATTTGCGAATTTTTTGTGCATGTGTATATCATCATTAGCCAATTTCCTATGTTGTGATGGATAAAATTACTAGTCTATTGGTACTAGTTTGAATTCGATTAAAGAGTTTGTTTGTTTGTTGTAAGTCCGCGGACATGCCGCTGTGCCATTCAGGGGAGCCGACTAATTAAAGGGTATTATATAGAATGGTTGATGAGATTCAATACATTTCGTATAACAATTTTAAGGGAAGTTTAGAAGTGTATAACTGTTTCATTCTACATGTTTATAACTAGATTGGAATAAAATACGTTGTTGAAATAAAATTAATTTGTTGTTATTACTTTTATTTAAAAATGACAGAGAAACAAATAACAAAACGAAGAATAGGGTAATTTATATATTTATATTCATTCTTTAGCTTTAAATTAATATACTGTTTTAGATTATATTGCAAAGAGGGAGAATTTTAAAACTATTTATTGGCCATTTTCGTAGGCTTCGTTAGGAGTAATTATAATCTTGATATAAATATAACGGACCACTACGAGGATTTTTGAAACAAAAACAACACCATGCAATTGTTCAAAACAACCTTTGTTACAAACTCCATTACTATTTTATTACCTTTCCATCAGAGGCATTAATGTTTTGACATTCACATCAGACATTGGTGTTTTTTGGTAACCTCCCACTTAACACCTATGTTTTGATATTTTGTTGACTTTGTAAATGTTCTACAGTCTAGAAGAAAGATTTTTCTTTTGCGTATTCTTCAATCTTAAGCCAACTAAATGGAACTTTTTTCTTTTGCGTATTCTTCAATCTTAAGCCAACTAAATGGAACTTTTTTCGTTTGCGTATTTTTCAATCTTAAGCCAACTAAATGGAACTTTTTTCTTTTGCGTATTCTTCAATCTTAAGCCAACTAAATGGAACTTTTTTCGTTTGCGTATTTTTCAATCTTAAGCCAACTAAATGGAACTTTTTTCTTTTGCGTATTCTTCAATCTTAAGCCAACTGAATGGAACTTTTTTCTTTTGCGTATTCTTTAAGAGACAAAAAAAGCATGGTACTCTCTTCATTTTGTCTGCAGTAGCAGCAGGTGTTTGAAAGACCTACTCTCTTTTTTTTACATCATTTGTGGATTAGGCTCGTATCACTTAGAAAGTAATTCGGGTAGAATCCTGTGAATATAGAATTCACAGTCATTTCACAGTTTGACGTCAGAAAAAGATCCTTTCTGTGCATGGTGCTTTTGATTCCCAGACTACGAAGTCACAAAAATTTTTCTTTTTTTATACAACTGTGTTTGTATCTGGTAATAAAACTGTTAGTCACTCTTAATACGTAGAACATCTGACTCATTTACGGCTAAAGAAAATTGTTTTACCTTCAGTCAGGTCACCATTGACATAGCCTTCTGTACGGTTATCACTATCATGGCGGCGTAAACAAAAGCAGACCGAGACTAACATCATCAGCAGATGATATCTACTTACGTAACCCATGTTTGGTGACTTGGGTATATACTTCATTAAAATTCATTATTCCCATTATTTAGATTCCCCACTTCTGTGTTTAGATCTTGCACAATATCAGTTATGTTCTCTATTTTTCTGACAGCTTATTATCAGATTCTACGAAACACTGTTTAATTTCTGTGTTCTGTGTGATTTTTTTTGGATTACACAATAACACTATTTTCTTATGATGATACACAAAATATTCAGTTTTTTTTTATTCTTCTGGCTTCTATTTCTTGTGGCACTGATTGGTTGTGATAGACATTTGCTGTTATGATAAAATGTACTTTGTCACAATAAAAAGATTAAATTATGTAGTTCAAAAATACAGATCAGTACATTGTATACTACCACCTTGAACGGAAGTAAAGATCAGTACGTTGTATACTACCACCTTGAACGGAAGTAAAGATCAGTACATTGCATACTATCACCTTGAACGGAAGTAAAGATCAGTACATTGTATGCTACCACATTGAACGGAAGTAAAGATCAGTACATTGCATACTATCACCTTGAACGGAAGTAAAGATC
>NW_013666584.1:81159-82268 GCF_000517525.1 Limulus polyphemus | reverse complement strand
CCCACAGATTGCGAGTCGAGCGCCCTAACCACCTGGCCATGCCGGGCCAATTTCCTGAGAACTTTATATATTTTTATATAATTATATTAGGTATTTGATATCATATAAGACGTACACTAAAATAATTGTTTGTTTGTTTGTTTTTAATTATGCACAAAGATACAGAAGAGCTATCTGTGCTCTTCTCACCACGGGTATCGAAACCCGGTTTCCAGCGTTGTAAGTTCGCAGACATACCGCTGTGCCACTGTGGGGGCACACTAAAAGAATAATTGGATTTAAGCGATGCTGACGTATACTCTTCGCGGTACTTTAAATTAACTCTCTCTTTTACTGTTTTATTATAACAACAAAGTAGTTTCTAAGAACTTACCCAGTAGCAAAGCAAACAACTTACTCAATTCACTGAGATAAGAATGGGCAAAGAGAAAGGTTCAGGTGTTTACAATAATTTCTAATTTATATTACTCTTATCTTCTTCAATTATATTGATCGTAACTACGATTTTTTTTTACTTAAAAATAATTCAAAGTGAACAGAAGGAGGTGCTGTACACAATCTAACAATGGTATCGAACTTCAAACCTGTTGTCACTTTATGAAGCCAGTATTGTAAAATCAACAGACGTTTAACAGTTTAAAGTTTTTCCTGATAGTCTCACTTATATATGTGTGTGTGAAGTTGTTTGTCTGTTGTTAAGCACAAAACTGCATAATGGGCTATCTGAGTTGTGCCAACCACAGGAATAAAACCCAAAATTTTAGCACCATAAGCAACCGGATACATGTGAGTTTGTACCTAAGGTATTATTTCTAGAAATACGTACCAGTCTGGGAAGGTGTCAACGCAATCAGAGGTCGATGTACTGAAAAGTACTATTTATAAAAACATGTACCAATTCGTAGGCTAAAGTGTGAGCCGAAAGTTATTATTCCTATTAACACGCACCAACGGGTAGGGAAGGTATTGACTTAATCACAAGTCGATGTACCGAAAGTTATTATTCCTATTAACACGCACCAACGGGTAGGAAAGGTATCGACTTAATCACAAGTCGATGTACCGAAAGTTATTATTCCTATTAACACGTACCAACGGGTATTAACACG
>NW_013666584.1:72367-80169 GCF_000517525.1 Limulus polyphemus | reverse complement strand
AGGGCGAGCATGTTTGGTGTGAGGGGGATTCGAACCCGCGACCCACAGATTGCGAGTCGAGTGACCTAACCACCTGGCCATGCCGGGGTCTCAACTAATGTTCCTTTATGAAACAAAATATGGTTAATATTCCTTTATGAAACAAAGTATGGCTAATGTTTATTTGTTTAAGAAGTTTGTCATGATTTGAAAAATTCTTTTCAGTAAAAATTTTGAATGAATTTCAATTTACATCGACTTTTAAGAACGTTCAGTATTGCCGTTTTTAAATGAACTTTCACAGTTTCAAATGGCGAATTTTCAAAGACGTATTTTGGTTTCATTCAGCTGATCCATCCTAAAGATGATTTCATGATTGTTTCTGAATAAAAATGTGGTTATCCAAGCTTACACACCTTTAACGCTTTTCAAGAAGCTAGAAATGAACATCAGGGTATGTAAGTGAAAAGTTATTAGTAAACTATTACGTGTCATGATCAGGCATCTGGATTAAAGGGAAAACAATATCGTTTAATTTGTGTGCCGCGTCTGATTGGACGTTTTAGTGTTTATTTGTAATGAAGCACAAAGCTACACGATGGGCTATCTGTGCTCTGGGTATCGAAACTCGGATTCTAGCGTTGTAAGTCCGCAGACATACCGCTGTGCCACTGGGGGGGGGCGACGTTCTAGTGAATGTATCTTGATGGGCGTAACGTATTTCACGGTGGGCGTAACGTATTTCACGTGGGCGTAACGTATTTCACGTGGGCGTAACGTAATGCTATACTATCCATATTTGACTCTCTTTAGTATAGATAAAAAACTTTTTTTTCATTTTGTTAATTTACATCTAGTTATGTGAGATTTATCTATCATATTTCAGCTTTATTTGGCTTGAAATCAAAATCAATTAATTCAAAATAATTCTCACAGTTCGTAATTTTCAAGCCTTTTTTTTTTTCTAACATGATCAAAAGCTTTTATTATTTCTGTAACTTTAATTTTTTTTCTACATATCTTAAATTCCGTATCCCCTGGCTTATTACTGGCTTAATATTTTGCATCTTTCATGTATTCGTACAGAAAATGATGAAGCGGACGTAAAAGGTTATTTTCATAATAGCCTAAGGCTGGAACACGCTTTTAATTAGATTGAAGATCGGTGGATGGAGTTTGCCTCAAATGCTATTTGGAAACGTCGACTACTTCGTGACAAACAAGAAGTTTTAATCTGTCTTTTCGAATAAACAAATGTTTTTTTTCCTCTGTTTTTATTTATTTTTTTGCTTGAAGTTAAGCACAAATCTGTACAATGGGATATCTGTGCTCTGCCCACCACGAGCATCGAAACCCGGTTTCTAGCGTTGAAAGTAAACAGACATACCGCTGTGCCACTGAGGGCCTCTGTTTGAGATATGGTTTTGGCTGGGTCATATCCATCTTGAAAACATTAGTATTACCGGGTCACTCCAAGGTGAGCAGATCGTGGTCTTCTCATGATTAGCATGCAAGCAATTGAATTAATTTGTTTATAGTTCGTGCCCTGCGGCCGCAAAAACACGCAACGTACTTTAGGGCCTTTGGTGTGCTATAGGAGTCACGCCGAATCCCGCTATTCGGTCAGACAGGAGTAGCCCAGAAGCTGGTAATGAATGCTATTGACTAAAGCTGCCTTCAGTGTACTCTATCAGTTACAAATTTTGGTAGGCTATGCGTAAAATAGCCCTTTTGTAGTTTTGTTTGTAAATTTTATACTCAAACAAACAGACAAAAACCTTCATCTTTG
Source organism: Limulus polyphemus (assembly GCF_000517525.1). Taxonomy (NCBI): domain Eukaryota; kingdom Metazoa; phylum Arthropoda; class Merostomata; order Xiphosura; family Limulidae; genus Limulus; species Limulus polyphemus. Next base: position 78,401 of record NW_013666584.1, on the reverse strand, counting down.
AATGACATTTCGTGCTGCTAGCGCAAATTTCCATCAGGTTGCTAACAGCTCGAAACGTCGTCCAAAACAAACTTCCTATACAGTTGCAATCTAGTAAAAACGCCTTTCAAGTATACTACCCTTTGTATAACCAGGCAATAAACAATCCCTACAAGGTACTTGTGTTGAAGGAGGTAGTATCTGTTCACAAGTAGTCACATCATATGTAGTAAAGTAATTGTGAATCGGTAAAAAGGATGGTTTTTTGTTTATTAATTGATAAAGTTACAGCAATGAAGGATAACTATAAAAGAAAAAATACCTACATATTTGTTAAACCAAATATTGAGAAATTATTGAACATGTATTTACACATTTTAAATGTAAATAACTCAGCACTATTGTAATCACAAAAACATCGTACTTCATTGTTTTGAACTTGTAAAATGTTTATTACAGAGAAATACACACGTATATATAAATATGGCCATGCAACGTTTCGACCCCTCTACTTCGATCATCCTCAGACAAGAGACAATGACGATAATTTGGCACATTAAAGAATACAAGATTAAAATAATGTTGTAATTGCGTGAAGCAAGAACAACAATAAAATTAACCAACATTATTATTAACTATTTATAAATAGTATCTGTGGGGGCGAAGAAATAAGATTAAAAATCTTTACTTTTTTATTTTGTTTTTATTATCATTTTTATTATATCTAATTTTTTTATAAACATCTTATTTATAAAGTGGTTTATTACACATGTATTTTTAGCAGAAGTTGATTTAAAACAAATTAAGTGTGTAGGAGGACTGTGTTATATTTAAAAAGGGGAATGTTTGTTTTATGGATAGACTTTCTTTGATTAATAGTTCAAGGTCGGAATTACCATTACAAAGTAAGTGAGTTATCGGATGTCCATTTTCATGTCTGTGATTCCGGATCGCCGAATTGGGTGGATTCAGTGATACTCCCATGTGCTAAATTGTCGTTATTTTATTTTCACTTGCCTGATGATGACATAAATAGAATGTCGAAACATTGCATGGACATATTTATATACACGTGTGTATTTCTCTATACCAAACATTTCACAACTTAGCATTAGAGGTCACTCAATCATCTAATTTCAAACGGAGACAAATAATAAAATACTTAGAACTCAAAATTGACTTACTTTTTGGATAGTAATAGATATTTCTATAGCGAAAGCAATATAAACATTCTCTAGAAAAGATTAACAAATTTCATCAGGTTAGATTTTTTTCATGGTATTATTATGCTGGACATCATTTTTACTCTGAATGAATATTATTCTAGATTTTGCGCTATCAAGTTTTTGATATTACTGAATAGCTATAGGGATGGCAGTGCCAAAAAAAAAACGCAAATAAGAATATAGGGATGATACAGCTATACGTAGGTCATCCATACATAACTTTCAACATTAAAATTTAATGTTGCGCTGTAAAATGCATACTTGCTTTACTATTATTGCAGTTAGAAGTTGTATATTTTTGACTGTTGGTACGCAGTTTATTTATCATAATATCATGGTCATGTCAGAGTAGGCATCAATGTAATGTAATTAAGAGCCTAAGACTCCCGTACAAGGAAAACCAAGTTGAGTCTAAACTTGTCTTGATTATTACATACTATCGCTGCGAGGTCGGTCGAATTGACCAACCTCGTAACCGTTTTGTACTCGTGTATTTTACAATAAATTGTAATATTGAAAGTCATGTAGGGATGATATATTGCTATATCATACCTATATTCTTGTTTATATTCTTTCTCGCACTGCCATCCCTACAGCATTTTACATTTATAAAATGTTTTTTATTACTTGTTAAAACTTGGTGGATAAAATTCTATACATTGAATTTTAATGTTTATATTCCTATGAAACTTTTATCGTGATATGTATACAGAAAACTTCCAGCACAATGTTTATTGTAATGTTATAGTTGTATTTTCAATATACGAATTTTATGAGCGGAATATCAAAAATTCATTAAAAAGATGATAATTTTATTCACATATTTCTTGTCTTTACAGATAATATTTTTCACTTATTATGGACCCTCGAGCAAACGTTCCAACAGGTGATCTTCTACAATGTTTCGAAAGTCATTTGATTACGAATTACAACATGCGTTGAAATATGTAAGCCGGAAAGGTAAAGTTTTAAACGTAATTTTTAAGGGCTTCTTCGATTTACTCATAGTACTGATAGTATACTGAAAAAACATTCCGCTTGACTTCGTTTAAAAACGAAAATAAAAGGTTTTCAGAATTTGTTTCTACACATAAATTATATATTTTTATGTCAAATCTTATAAAATACATTTATTGATTTGATTTCTACTTTCAGACACGACGACAAAAAGGATTTCAGTTTCGATCGAAAAATACAGGCATTGAATTTCTGACATAAACATCTGACAGAAGAAATGCTTTGAGAATTGCAAACTTGTACTTGGATAAACAAAATTTGATGTTCGGTAAGATATTTGTCAGTTGTGTTATAAAAAAGTGTGGTTGCTTCTTGAAGAAATGTGTCTACTTACTACGTCACTCTAGGTAATTTAAAACCAAAATCTTTTTCTTACCTTACAACACACACATTTAAGAATATTCTCTTTAAAAGTGACTCGCAGCTAAAATAAATACGTCTTACAAAGACATTGTCTTGATGAACAGAGGAAATGTGTTCTAATACACGTGTTACGTTTGTTTCTTCCAGACTTTATTGAACATTTTGATCTTGATTTCAAGTTTTTCAGATGAGGAGTCAATCCCTGGACATCGTCAAACTAATATGTGTTATCCATCTCATAGCGTTAGTTTGCACCATTTAATCTTTTACACATTTGGTAATTTCTCTTTTAAACAAGGACTAGCTTTTTTTTAAATTTCCTTGATAACTTTCATTACACATAGATTAAAAAGCGTTGTAAAGAATTAACCAAAAACCGTTTTTTGAGCCATCACTTTTCTAACATACTTCTCAATAACACATATTGGGAACTATCAAAAAGTTGTAATTATTGGCTTGATTTTGACGGTCTTTGTAAAATATTCTGCTAGTACTTGTTTAAGTGAATACAAAATAAAGAAGTACTACTAATTATATACTAGAACCACAAATTCCTCACTCAGTATTAGTATTTTTCAAAGTTCTCATAACATTTCTGTTGCCAAAATGATGTATTACTGAGAATAGTAAGTTACTGTAACTTTAAAATGTTTTGTGAATTATTTTTTTTATCAAACATCAATTTTTTAAAGAAAGATTAAATTATGCATTATCATGTAGATAAAGCACCAACTCTCATCTCTACAAGTTGATGCGTAAGAACGAACAATAATTCAATTATTTAATAGCTCTTATTCACAAATGTGATTGGTTAAACGTTGTTTACCCCCACATAATTTTTCAGACTCATAAGAATTCACAGATGTAAACAAAAACAGTACTGATACAACTAAAATTTTATTAAGCATACTGAAACTACAATAAAACAAAATATTTCAGTTTCTAAACGTTGTAATCAACTGTTTTACAAATTTAAAAGTTTGAAACTCGAATTCTAAATCTTGGGCTACTATTTTACCAACGAATAGTGGGATTGACCGTCACATTATAACGCCCCAACGGCTGAAAAGGCGAGCGTGTTTGGTGGGACGGTTAATCGAACCCGCGCTCCGCAGATTGAGAGTCGAGCGCCATAACCACCTGGCCATGCCGGGGCCTCAACGAGGAATGAATTAGAAAACAAACTCTTTAGAATTACAACTAACGTTGTGACGTAAACTGATGTACTGGTTAATTAAAATCATTCTTAATTCGGAAAGCTGGTGAATTCCTTATTACTCATAAAATCACACGATACGTAATATAATTTGGTCGTGAAAATTGTAGTTTCTATTCTTAAGATGATATTTAGTGAACTATTTACATAATTCTACTTGTACACAATTTCAAACATTTAGATATAGGAGTAAAATACAAATATTATTGATAAAATGGAAAACAAACACACAACCTTAATTCAATCTTATCCAATCCACCTTTTCATTGCTTTTCACGTAATTTCCTAGAGGGTTTTCATGGTTGTTTTTACGCCGCTATGTTGATAAACAGATCCAATATCCTGTTGAAGAAATAGAGCTTAAACAAATTAAAACGATAAATCTTACTTGCATCCTTTATTTAGCAGACAGAAAGAAAAATCTTCAGCTATAAAGACTGAAACAAGGAATCTGAATATGAACTTTTAATGATCTGACGAGTGACATGAGGAACTTCTGTTTATCTAAAGTTCTGTTTAATATTAATGCTACATAAATATTTACATATCTCTTTCATTATTTTTATATATTTCCTTAAGATTACATTAAAGGAACGGCATGTCAGCTTTGTAACTCCTAATTAGGTTTAACTTGAATTTTTGATCGTAAAGGGAACACTTTAAACGTAACAGGATTTTGAACAGGCATTCTCGAAATAAAAACAGAGCGGAAACTATAGTCTTGTTGAACTATGTGTGTTTCAATAGGAATTAACGCGAGCTTCTTGGCGTCAACTTTATATAGATACATAATGCAAAGCTCCATGATGTTGGCGTACACTAAGACAGTTTTATAACATATATATGGACAAACCATATCAAATTTACACAATACTTTACGATCGAAACCCTAGAAGCATGATGGATTTTCTACATAAATTATCAGTCAAGAAATGTGTAATATTCCGCTCCTTTAAGTTACGTTATAAGCCCAATTAATCGTGCATAGAAAACTTAAAATTAGAAAGCTTCTGTGGTGCTCTTAGCTTATGGCTGTTCTTGTCTTTTTTTATCTTTATTTTCGTTCGCCTGCTTGCTCGAGTGTAAAGAAAAATTTATGCGTAATATATGGCATTTAATTTAAACTTGAAACTTAGTAAATACACAGTCATGATAAACGTTTGAGTGTTAATGCCATCTTCTTCTTCTTTCACTTGCTTCATTATCGCTTCACGTGACGTGACAAAAAAGCCGAAATTACAGTATTATCTGGCTACGTCTCCTCTGTCTCCTCAGTAAGATGATGTTATTGAAGACGCTTTTTCCCCCCTTAGTTGGTTTACTTTCACATTTATGTCATAAAGAATATTTAGTTTCTTAAACAAATCTATTTAAATAATAATTATTAATATGAAATCTCAAAGTGATAAATTTATACATATTCTTCTTCTAAGAAATGTCTACCAAAAAGCCTTTCGAAAATTAAATGGTCTTATCATGACGACATTGTTAAGACCCTAGCCTGTCTGCTGTGAAGTCTTTAGCAAAATGTATAAGTCAAAGTATATGTCGACTTCCAGTAACATTTAGCCTCAAGTTCCCTCTTTATTTGTCTTTTAGATTACAGTAGGACAAACATTGTAACTCAATATCTTAATACATATATATTTTTTCTTATCATGTCTTTGTTTTGTTAATTTAGTGAGCAAAATGTTTTATAAACTAGATGTACTTCCGCAGGGTCCCCGCAAGTCCTTTGTTTCAAGAGTAAATAAAACCAAAATTCAGAGTAACAAATATTTTAATATACTGTAGCCTATAGGGTGCGTAATTCTTCTCGTGATTCATGGTGCATACGCACGTTTTAATGACGTCACGACAGTACAAATTGCAACGCTAACTGTCCCTTATGTGATGTCATTTCAGTGTCTACAGACTGACTGACAGACGACACAATACTGTAACACTACTGTGGTGCGAGTGAACCCTGCAGGCAGCCTTCGAACCTCTTTCGGGGAAATAAAGTATTGTTTATATACATAACTGTGTTGAACTTTCCAAGTGTAGGAGGCCTGGCATGGCCAGGTAGGTAGTTAGGGCGCTCGAATCGCAATCTACGGGTCGCGGGTTCGAATTCCCCGTCCCACCAAACATGCTCGCCATTTCAGCCGTGGGGACGTTATAATGTGACGGTCAATCCCACTATTCGTTGGTAAATGAGTAGTCCAAGAATTGGCGGTGGGTGGTGATGACA
>NW_013666584.1:68317-71450 GCF_000517525.1 Limulus polyphemus | reverse complement strand
AGGGACGGCTAGCGCAGATAGCCCTCGTGTAGCTTTGCGCGAAATCCATAACAAACAAACAAAGTGTAAGAAGTATCTTATTAGATAATGTTACACCTGTACTTGTTTATATCTGCTGAGAATATGACAGTTTAGTTGAATCAACTTGGCTCTAGCTCAGGTTTTCATTTATCTATATCTGCTAGCATTATGAAAACCCATTTGAAGCGGAGCTCGATCGCACGTCCGTGCTTAAACGGTGAATTTTTTTTCTGACACATAATTTTTTGTTTGATGAAAAATAACTGGTCATCTCATACACCTCCTTTAAAAATTATGTATCAATTCACAGTTTGTTTTAAAATATGTTAACCATCCATCCAAGCATTCGCCGTCCCTAGTTTTGAAATGATAAACAAGAGGGAAAGAAACTAGTTAACATTACCTACCGCCATCTCTTCTCTGAACAAATAGTGAGGTTTGACCGTCATCCTTATGGCGCACTCACAACCTCAAAGTACGAAGTGAGTTTTTTCTACAGCGGGACACAAACCTCGAATCCTTTGACTTACCGCCCAAGAAAGCTAACCATTTACCCACACCCGGCCCATCATTTTACAGAAAAATATTTACTTTCAAAACGTACTTAGGTGAAAAGTAAATGAAATCAAAAGATAAGCTGATATTTAGTTACTCAGTCAAAAGATAAGCTGATATTTAGTTACTCAGTTGTTCTAAGAGATTTTGTCTTTCAGTCCAATAAGAACAAACAGATAAAATTTAAGTTTCTGATAACTGAGTAACTAAATATCAGCTTATCTTTTGACTGAGTAACTAAATATCAGCTTATCTTTTGAAAATCTCTTAGAACAAAATCTCTTCAACTGGAATAAATCTTTTTATTTTTGGAGTCCCGCCACTCTCAACCAGTCACTGAAGCCGTACCAGTAACGAACTATTTTTGTTCTCCAAACAAGGTATGAATATTTTTTTTAGAAAAAAAAAGTCGCATTTGGATTGTAGTTTAACGTTAGAAGGATTTCTGATGAATTAAGGCATTATTCAGCTCTCCTCTCCGTTATCCAGTTTGCAGATCTTGGGTATCTTTGAAATAGAAAATAAAATAAAGTTCGTGTGTTTGTCTGGGCTATCGAAACAAGGGTTTTAAACGTTATAAGCCTTCAGACTCATCGCTGAGCCACTGGGGGGTGGGGGAAAGAAAATAAGAAAACCCCAGCAAATTGCCACTGTCATTCATTACATGTAATATTATTATTCTTTTGTTTGCTACTGTAATTCATTACATGTAATATCATTCTCCTTTGGATTGATACTGTAATTCATTACATGTAATATTTCTCTCCTTTGGATTGCTACTGTAATTCATTACATGTGATGTTCTACTTCTTTTGTTTGCTACTGTAATTCATTACATGTAATATCATTCTCCTTTGGATTGATACTGTAATTCATTACATGTAATATTTCTCTCCTTTGGATTGTTGCTGTAATTCATTACATGTAATATTTCTCTCCTTTGGATTGCTACTGTAATTCATTACTTGTAATATTCTTCTTCTTTTGTTTGCTACTGTAATTCATTACATGTATTCTTCTTGATTGGATTGTTACTGTAATTCATTACATGTATTCTTCTTGATTGGATTGTTACTGTAATTCATTACATGTAATATTCTTCTTATTTTTGTTTTATGATGTTAAATCCCCCGTCAATAGCAACATGTTTCACGATATTATATATATATATATATATACGTAAGTTATTCAGATTTTTCAAATGTAGAACTAGAGTAACATAATTGTTTAACAATACTAGTGCCTAACAGAAATCACTTGTTGCCTTTGGAGCTGGAAAATTACGTATAACGAGGAAACTCCCTTATGTAGGAAAGACTACTTCGACACGAATCGAAAATGATGATATCGTTATTGGATCAAACAAGGTAATGCGAAACTTAAAACAAGAAACAAACTTATATATCAGATAGATTACAAGCAACCATGTTGTTCTCTACGATACCGTTATCATCTTAAGTCAAATAACAGTTGAATCTGGAGTGCATGTTTCTACAGTCAGTTTAATTACGAATTCACATTTATCCAGTCAGTTTAATCGGGAGTACATGATTCTCTAGTCAGTTTAATTTCGAGTACATGTTTCTCTAGTCAATTTAGTTTGGAGTGCATGTTTCTCTAATCAGTTTCATCTGGAGTGCATGTTTCTCTGGTTAGTTTAGTCTTGAGTGTATGTTTCTCTAGTCAGTTTAATTTGGAGTGCATGTTTCTCTAATCAGTTTTATCTGGAGTGCATGTTTCTCTGGTTAGTATAATCTTGAGTGCATGTTTCTCTAGTTAGTTTAGTTTCGAGTACACGTTTCTCTAAGTTAGTTTAGTTTGGAGTGTATGTTTCTCTAATCAGTTTTATCTGGAGTACATGTTTCTCTAGTTAGTATAATCTTGAGTGCATGTTTCTCTAGTAGTTTAGGTTCGAGTACACGTTTCTCGAGTCAGTTTAACCTGCAGTGAATATGTGTCAAGTTAATACGGAGGGGATGCTTCTCTAGGTAATTGAGAGATCGCTATTATTCTTTGATGTGCGATCAAAACTCTCGTTACGAACTTTGATTGGTAACAGACAACTAGACAACTCACCACAACTTAATAACGTACGGCCTGCTCTTTCAGGGAAAAGTTATCATACGTTATACACGAGCATTCTTCGAATCTTCTATTTCGGAAGATTTAAGCTCGAATTTATACCAGGAAAACTATAAAATGTTCCCAGGATTCTTCAGCTACACTAAACTTTCAAAAATTTAAATTTATCGTGTTCGTTGACACTTTTTGCTTGTTATTAAATACAAAGCTACAGAATGGGCTATCTGTGGTCTGCCCACCGTGGGTATGGAAAAACAATTATCAATGTTAGATAACTCACCTCTAAACTATCAAGAGAGAGGTTGACACAGGAAAAATTCTGGGTAATCGGGAACATGTTCATCATAATCCATGTTAATTATACTATTTTGGCACTTGTGTATAAAGTTAAAATCATAAATAATATTCAACGTTAAACTGGTACACAATTAAAACATTTTATTTAGGCCTATTAACAAGTTATAAATACTTTGGC
>NW_013666584.1:66022-67317 GCF_000517525.1 Limulus polyphemus | reverse complement strand
GTTTAACGTTGAATATTATTTATGATTATAATCAATGTTGTAACATAAATGTGATCCGAAGGATATATATGCCCTTCTATCACTTATGTTTGTACAAAATAATACTTATTACAAGACATATAATGCTTCTTCTATTGATGTGATTATGAGACATTTATTCCTGTTATATTTTTACCCAGTTTATTACTCATAGAAGTGATTACTGATAGAAGTGATTTGATCCTGTATTGAAGGTAATTTTAGTAGAAGAATAAAAATAACATAAAACTTAAACTTGCGTTACTTAATCTAAAGCAAGCAGTGTTACAAGAATGCAATTTGGAACTCTACTGTTTCATGAGCTTTTTCTTACTTTCTTACTTGATGTGCTTAGATTATGCTAACTACTGTAAGGTAGAATTATAGAGATAATTGACTAGATTTACCTCTAACAATAATAATTCTATTATGAATTTTTCCCGCGCGTTTGATAACATGTTAAGCACATATCAGCATATGACTGTTTCTTACAGAATAATAACGATAGTTGTTTTTCAATACATGAGCCCTTTAAATGTTATAGATACTAATTAATCTACAATGATATACATTTGTCAGCTCGCGGTGCTAATTGAACCGAACATAATCAGATTTATCTCACTGTCAAAAATCAGTATGAACAAACATCTCTCCCATATGACGATAAAATAAACAAATTTAATCTCACACCTAAACAATAATTGCATTATTTGTTTAAGTACTTAGGAAACATTGCAGTTAGTAAAATGTTGTCTGTTGGGCCCTTATACCAAAGAACTGTTGGTACTTTTAGAACTAAAAGTGTTTTACTAATACAAGACGTGTCATCACAGGCGCGAGTCGAGGCACCAGGGGCGACATGTTTAGTATATTTATATTTGGCTCACAGAAAGTACCAACCATTAGACAGTGCAATGCTGTCAGAGATTAAATTATGACTGGAGGAGTTTGTCATAGTCATTTTCGAGGAAGAATATCTGTATAACAAGATTGTTTAAACGATGGATTCACAGAATACAATGTTTCGGACAAGGGAGCCATTTATATTCACTATATGAGCGTTTAGAAAAGTGAAGGATTCCGAAACCACACCACAAGCCACTCAGTAAACTTGCCCTCATCCGCAAAGTGAAGGCTATGGTTACGAAAGAAAAACTTCTGACCCAAAAAAGCCATCGTGACGAAGCTGAAATGATATCTTAGTATTTTTAACAAAAATTATGAGCTAGTAGTTCACATGTTGCCAGCCAAATTTCTCAATCAACTACTGTTTTTGT
>NW_013666584.1:58997-65415 GCF_000517525.1 Limulus polyphemus | reverse complement strand
ATAGGTGCTCATGACTATTCAGAAAGGTTTCTTTTTAAATACTCATTCTGACAACCCTGGCTATACGAGATATTTTTCTTTGTTTCATACTCATACAAATAATTTTAAATTTTCAGGAGGTACACCTGTGTTAAATATACATCTTGACGACCTTAACTTTTCGGGAGTTTTTTTGTTGTTGGACACTCAAATATCAAGGAGCAGGAAGTGTTTTTTCTTAATGTTGTTCTGGTTGTACACATATCCCAACAATCAAAGTTCAGAGAGTTTTGTTTTTTAAATATTATTTCCCTGCACATATCTGATAGTTTCGGACGTTTTCTTTGTTAGATACTTACCGGAACTGTTAGATACTTACCGGAACAGCCAGAATTCAGGGCATTTCGAAAAGTTGTTTTGCTTGATAAAACACTGTCTTTGTTGGGCACTCATTTCGGCATTAATTTTTATGTTCACCTAAATTAGCTTCTTAAAAAAATGCACTTGGTAACAGTCTTCATATTTTTCGCAGATGCTCCTCTTGACAAAAAACATTTGTTATTAGAGAGTTTTTACTTACAGCAATTGGTCAAAAGTTCAGAGTCAGTCTACAAATATTCAGAAAATATAGCTTAGAGTACTTGTTACTTTTAATGTATATGATATCTATTTAGATATCTATCAACTTTACAAACATGTGAAATGTACGAGTTTCATTATACAATAAAACTAATTATATTTGTATGTACTCGAATGGTAACAGAATTAGTTGTTTCCAGATAGTGTTGATAATCTCAGTCACAATTCAGAAATATCTTCATTTTTAATATCGTTCTACAGTAAACAATCTAAAGTTCAGTCAAATCTGGATTACTTTTCAAATATAAATACCCGGTTCCTTTCATCAATAATAACCAGACTGATGCAGATCTATCACGTGGAGGAATAATGAACCAACTTTTAAACATAAGTATATCGTAACATATATTTATTTACTTATAAATCAGCATTCCGTGTTTATTGAGCATAATAATGTGTGTTTTTTAGTTATATTAATAAATAACAGTGATGTCTTTTACTAATTATATATATATATTATATTTTAGTCTATTGGAGAGAAAAGAAATGCTGTTGGCGTTAATTCAGTTGTCAAGAAGAACAAGTAAAACAGAAAAAATGGCATTTAAGTTCCTCTGCTAATATACAACATGAAGAAGCACCTGATTTTTCTCATACCTATCCTGGTTGGAACGACTGTTACATCACTCTATCAACTTACGAGAATAATTTAAATATTCATATTTGGTAGTTCAAGGACTTTGGAAAAGGAAAACTATATCCAACCAAGGAAGGTATCTTCAACAGAATGGGAGGAATTTAAATAGTTGATCCCAAGCCATTAATGTAGCTATACAGGGCATAATTGAACAAGATTTACTCCTAAAATGATGTAATACGTGTTGTGTGTGTGTGTTAATAATACCCCCTCTGTTTTGTTAACATTTCGATTTGATTATCATGGTATTGATATGACATGTGATAAGGTTCTCTTTGTTTTATCCAATTCAGAATGGCAGAATTTATATTTATTGGAATATTTGTCAGAAACACACTCACAGCCTTATCATCACTTCTACCTCTCCTTGCCTCTTCCTGTAGTTACATATATATCTAATTTTTCTTAATGATCACCTCAAACCAAATATCGCGATTGGGGTAAAGGAGGGTTATTCAAACTTCGAGCACTCCGGTCTATCGACCAGATGAGGGAAACCCGTAGTAAAGGATCGGTAAAAAAATGTGCAAAGAAATATCATCACTCTTATTTCTATGCATTCTGACATTCCCATAACTCAAGACAACAGTGTCGTACATTTAGTGTAGATTGAACATAAGTTTTTGTTGCAACTCTATAAACTAAGGGAGAACTGTATGGTTGACTACACTACTTATCGTATTTGTGTTGTTAGAGTGAACTTTACTAATTTTTGGTAAATCTTATAACAATTTTGATGACGTTTAAGATGTAAAAAACTAAAACTCTATTATTATGTTATATGGTATAAATCTTATCTATAATAAGCATGGTCTATACAGGTCATATGCCTTTGACCAATGGTCTCTGGAGATAAATCTAATCACGTCGGTGAACGTCTGACATGGTTTTTATGTGAATTTATATGAATGCTGTTTATAAAATGATTTCTATATATGTCTTTTCTTGTAGACCATATCTATTGTAGTGAGCTCACAAAACATATAAGTATGTCATCATATTGAAAACGTCCACTGTGATATTCACGGTACTTATTGTTACAATGACAGAATGATGTAGCATCACAGTATTTAATACATTCTATAAAACATTCTCAGTTACAGTCAGTGTTATGTTTGTTATATACCAGAATAAGTTATTGTTTTTCATCATGTTAAAATATTGCATGACAATAGAACAGGTTGATTTTAGATTGGGATCATTGACTGTCATATGACTAATGAACAAAGGAGAGTCTAACTAAGTAGAAAGTAAACAAGAATTGTACACTAACTGAAATGCACCAGACTTGTATGAAAGTTAATTATATCTTGACAATCCAGTAGTTTATAATTCATACATGTTTCGGTTTGTGTTATCCATAAATATCAAAGGTTATCGAGCTGTCAGAGGAATTTACCCCTTAGATAAATTGGAAGAACATAACCCAAATTTGTAAAATGGATGATAGTGTTATTTTTTTATGTGTCTAAATAACTGCGCCCTGGAGATTAAACTATATAGAGATGTTGGGAGTTATATTTGTAAACAATTATAGTTTTAAACAACAAATATGTGAGTTCTAGATCAAAAACAGAAAGTATTAGCTTGAAAAGAGAAAATAATTTCGGATTTACACTGCTAAAATCAGGGGCTCAATTCCCCTCAGTAGACGCAACCGATGTGGCTTTGCTAAAAGAAAACAAACAAACCTAATGTACCCTGAAATTTTCAGAATGTCACATTTAGCTATTCTTTATCATTATGTAAAATGCAAGTATAGATAAATTCATTTTTTACTGACTGTTAAGCAAAACTGTAATTGTGATAAAATGATTTTCCGTTGCTGGTAATTGTAAACACAATGTTATATAAATTAGATTAAATTATTCATTTTAAAACTTTGATTGTTGATATAAAGTTCAGGCACATTGATCTGTTGTTACAACACCCTTTGGTGGTTCGCTCATGAACTATCTGCATACTCATCATACCAATGCGCCCTCTGGTGGAACTATGACTCCTAGCAACACGCCCTGTGTTGAGTAGCACTCGAACTATATCTCACGTGACATCCTCTATCAATGCACTATCTGGTAGCAGACAACTTCCATTGTCAAATGTCATGGCGGCATTTGACAACTTCCATCTGATAAATATCATGACGTCCTAGTAACGCGCCCTCTGGTTCCACTTCGAAGATTATGACATCATGGTCTCTACCTATCCCCTTCCTTGAGGCAGCCAATCAGTGTATGTGTCTGAACAGTCCTCCTAACCGATTATGTTTTTGTTGTGTTTCACTTACGTAACAACTACACTGACAAATTAGGATGTTTTACGTATAAACATTCAACCTCGAAACAAATATCCATGAAGTTTTGAGGTTAGACATTTTTCATTAAAGAAAACTCTGACAACTCGAAAATATCTTTAAAAAGTATAAAACTTTCCATCTTAGTTAATGCTAAGAACTTAAGAAAGAAGAATGTTTAACAATATGTCAATCACACAATACTTGTTATGTTCAGTACCTAAGACGCCTTTCGACCAGTATAAAAACTCATTAGTTAAGGTCGATGATTTGTACTTGAAATATGCAACAATAGCTCCTTCCTTTGGACAAGTATTCGGCAGGCAGTTCAGTCAGTTGCAACTCTATCGACGTTTGCCCTGACTCTGAAGTTATTGTTAGAATGAGCGACGCAACGAGAAAACGATATACAGGCGTCAATAGATTGTTTGTTTTGAATTTCGCGCAAAGCTACACGAGGGCTATCTGCGCTAGCCGTCCCTAATTTAGCAATGTAAGACTAGAGAGAAGGCAGCTAGTCATCACCACCCACCGCCAACTCTTGGGCTACTCCTTTACCAACGAATAGTGGGATTGACCGTTACATTATAACGCCCCCCACGGCGAGCATGTTTGGTGTGACGGGGATTCGAATCCGCGACCTGCAGATTGCGAGTCGAGCGCCCTAACCACCTGGCCAGCGTCAATAGAAAAGCCACCATGAGAACAATTATCAATACCTTTGATAAAATCACAAAATAGCTTCAAAGCTACCAAACTGTATGAGAAAACGATGATTGAATTGGCGACTTATACAAAGGTTATAGAAAAAAATCAATAAGATCAGAGTTTATAAAAAAAAAAACTCGTAATATTTTTCAATATAGTTTGATGTGAATTTATAGTGTTCAAGGAACGAAAAGAGAAACAGCTTCAGAGAAAGAATTATTATAAAAATAAGATCTTGGAGCAATTTAGAAAAGTTTCTTTCAAGGATTAAACGTGTTTCATATTTGAGTTACATTTCTTGGAAGTGTAAAGAAACGCTCATATGATATGAAAAGATTGATAACGCTCATATTTTTTCGTAAACTTTATCTGCGAGTTACTTATATTTCCACCCAATAACAAGGTCTGAACTATACTTTGGCAAATCTATCCAAATGATTGAGTTTAATCTGATTAGTGATTAATTTCACTATTTCAAAACCTAGTTTTTTTTAGTTCTGACTTATATTTACTGTTCGCAATGTATGTATGATAGTATCATAGTTTTATTTATAGTCCTCCTGTGGTTCATCCGTAAACTTGAAGGTCTTTAACGCTAAAATTCATGGTTAGATTTCTGCAGTGGACATTTCCACCCAATAACAAGGTCTGAACTATATTTTGGCAAATCTCTGCAAATGATTGAGTTTAATCTGATTAGTGATTAATTTCATATTATAACTCAACTATCTTTAAAGGAGTCATTTCAAAACCTAGTTTTTTTAAGTTCTGACTTATATCCCATTGAACAGTTTTATAATAAAACAAACTATTGTAAGAATATTAAATGCGTTTGGTTGAGGATTGCTAATTTTTGGAATTTATAAAGTGCAACACGGTGAGTTAATCATACTTTTCACAATAAAAGCAGTAAATATGATAAGGTTAGTGTCTTTGGTTATTTACAGGATACAATAACAAACCAGAGATTTTCATATGTTTATCAATTAGGTCTGCGAGTCGTTTATTTGACAGACTTTCAGCCTCATCTAGGAATGGAATAAATACACGTGTTAAAACAATATTTATAATTTTGCTCAGCCGCTATGATTTCCTTCTTTTCTCTCTAAAGGATCTGTCTTTACTCTTACATTGTAATAACTCTGATGTCAAACTTCCCTGTTCTTTCGACTAATCATGACACTGGAAACTCATAGACAACCAATGAAGAATCAAACACCTTTTCAAAACATATATATATGATTTTTTAGCAACAAAAATTGTTTCTTTACTCTTTAATCTTGGAGTAAATTGTAAAAGTTTTAAGCCACTTTTCTCTTGCACTCCAGGCAAGTGACAAGCCAGCCGAGCTTCATTCTACTTTCGTAGAAACGTAACTCCCACAAGGCTGATCTTTTGTAAGCCCATTACTGTTTACAAAAGACACGAATTCCTCTTTATTGTGTTTTACTTCTGAAGCCAAACTATCTTGTTAGCAGCGCCTCGCGAAGAACAGAAATAGTTGAAACATCGTGTACGAATGGTTTCTGATACATTTCTGTAGTAATTCACTAAAGCCTTATTTGTAATTTGGTGAAGTAGAATTTAACTACATTTTTTTGAGGACAATATGCTTGAATATGGTGTGGGTGTTACTGCATAAAAATGCGAGTTGTAATGCCGAACAAATTTTAACAGCTGTATATATATATATATATAAGTATGTATTCCGATCATGGCGAATTCTTGACTATTCGAAAACGCAATGCTGATAAAGTAAACTTGTGGCTAGATTAGATTTTTCACAGTAGGTTCCGAGAAACAATACTTTTTTAACGAAATAGTAAAGTAATGCAAAGCCCAGGGCACTCAAATTTCAAAGATAACAGTCTATATAACATAACGACTAGCATCGACAATATACAGTCAGCATATCTATATGAGGATGTGTAAAAAGAAACTTATAGACAGTCAGCACATTTATATGAGGATGTGGAACCAACACTTATAGACAGTCAGTACATCTATATGAGGATGGGTAAAAACACTTATAGACAGTCAGCACATTTATATGAGGATGTGGAACCAACACTTATAGACAGTCAGCACATCTATATGAGGATGTGTAAAAACACTTATAGACAGTCAGCACATCTATATGAGGATGTGTAAAAACACTTATA
>NW_013666584.1:57124-58422 GCF_000517525.1 Limulus polyphemus | reverse complement strand
ATATACAGTCAGCATATCTATATGAGGATGTGTAAAAAGAAACTTATAGACAGTCAGCACATGTATATGAGGATGTGGAACCAACACTTATAGACTGTCAGTACATCTATATTAGGATGTGTAAAAAAGAAACTTATAGACAGTCAGCACATTTATATGAGGATGTGGAACCAACACTTATAGACAGTCAGTACATCTATATGAGGATGGGTAAAAACACTTATAGACAGTCAGCACATCTATATGAGGATGTGGAACCAACACTTATAGACAGTCAGCACATCTATATGAGGATGGGTAAAAACACTTATAGACAGTCAGCACATTTATATGAGGATGTGGAACCAACACTTATAGACAGTCAGTACATCTATATGAGGATGTGTAAAAACACTTATAGACAGTCAGCACATCTATATGGACCATATTCAATCAATATTTAGACAACAATTTACCCGACCCCGTAACGTATGCTAACTCCGAAAAGGATATTGAGTATTACTACCTAAACATGTCACAAGCCATAAGCAAAACCATAGACAAGTTAGTTCCAAAAAACTACACTAAAACCACGCCCAACCACTGTTCATTAACTTCCGAAATACATAAACTCATACTATTCAGACGCCAGCTCCGTAAGTAATTCATTAACACCAGAAACTCTGCTATAAAAAAAAGCCAAATCAACTCTGTCAAAAACAAAATAAAAAAGCTAATTAAAATTCAACAGCGCGACAATTGGAACAACTTTTGCAACAAGCTCGATAACCTTAAACCAGACCCTTCTACCTTTTGGAAAACTTTTAAAAGCATATGCCGTGAAATTCGATGACGAGGAACCCACTTTGAGACTAATAATGGTTGGAGACGGCTTGAATGGGTAATGAAGCAAAACTTTAATATAAGTTTAACATAACAGATGTCGTGAAAATAATGATACTGGCAACATATCATATAATAACCTCACAGCCTCTACTGATGAACAAAAAACAGACATTTTTCACACTATTTCGAGAAAACATTTGTTACCCCACAGGACGCCAGATTCAATAGTAAACATCAGGACAAGATCAACTCCTTTATCAACGCTAACACTGCTTTCTTTCCGCCTCTTTCCCAGTCAACACACTCCCAGACATATCTACCCCTATAACCACACCTGAAGTTAAAATTCACCTAAAAAATCTCAAAAATAAAGCTCCCGGCGATGACAAAATCCCCAACGTAGTTCTAACAAACGCATCCCCCAAACTTCTGACACATCTCACTAACTTATACAATCTATCACTTTTCTCGGG
>NW_013666584.1:50556-56124 GCF_000517525.1 Limulus polyphemus | reverse complement strand
CAAGATCTAGTTAAGTATATGTACAGTTTTGTAAGCTAATGAAATTTGTTATTTGTAAACTTAATTAGTATTTTATCAATCTGTTTTATAATTTATGTACACCACAAGTGACTGGCTACTCGTATAAGACATTAGTTTCAAAACTAGGGATATAACAGAAATTTATTCTGCATGCTTAAAAGATTACTCTAGCTATGTGATTTTGAACAATACTGGATGACATAAATATCAAAATGGTTTACAAATTATGTAAGTACACCTAGTAGGCTATACTTCATTAGTTCCAGGTTTACAGTTGTGATATCGTGAGATGTTATATTGTGTCTTTATTTTAGGCCTGTGTAAGGCGATAATTAATTCTTTATGTTCTTGTCATTAAGTGGGTAATGAGTCACAAAACCAATAATAAAAACATTTCAGAGGTGGGGGCGCCAAAAGTGTCTTTGCCCCCGGCTGCTGAGAACCCTTGCTACGCCACTGGTGCTACACTATATATATATATATATATATATATGCTTTTAAAGCTTGAAAAAGGTGTTCACACAACAACAATACACTCGGAGACCTCAATGCTTAGCACCCCCTACTTCAAAGTTACACCACAAACACATCCGGTAGGATTATCGCTAACTTTACAAGACTACATAACCTAACTGTTATTAATGACAACTCTTCTACCTACACACACCACAACGGAACACAAAACATCATCGACCTCGCAATAGTTCCACCAGCAATAGTACACCTCACAAGTAATTTTAAAGTACATGAAAATATCGGAGGAGACCATAATCCTTTTTCATTTAAAATCAGTAACCCGAATTGGTCAACACCTAACAGTCAAGTCCAACACCATTCAAACATCCCCAATTTTAAGAAAGTTAACTGGACCATATTCAATCAATATTTAGACAACAATTTACCCGACTCCATAACGCATGCTAACTCCGAACAGGATATTGAGTATTGCTACCAAAATATCACACAAGCCATAAGCAAAACCATAGACAAGTTAGTTCCGAAAAACTACACTAAAACCACGCCCAACCACTGGTCATTAACTCCCGAAATACATAAACTCGTAATATCCAGACGCAAGCTCCGTAAAGAATTCATCAACACCAGAAATTCCGCCACAAAAACTCAAATCAATGCAGTCAAAAACAAAATAGAAAACTAATTAAAATTCAACAACGCGACAATTGGAACAACTTTTTCAACAATCTCGATAACCTCAAACCAGACCCTTCTACCTTTTGGAAAACCTTTAAAAGCGTATGCCGTGAAAATAATGATACTGGCAATATAACATATGAAAATCTCACAGCCTCTACTGATAAATAAAAAACAGAACTTTTTACACACTATTTCGAGAAAACATTTGTTACCCCACAGGACGCCAGATTCAGTAGTAAACACCAGGACAAGATCAACTCCTTTATCAACGCTAACACCGCTTTCTTTTCCACCTCTTTCCCGGTCAACACACTCCAACACCACACTCCAAGTTCACCTCAAGATATATCTACCCCTATAATCATACCTGAGGTTAAAATTCACCTGAAAAATCTCAAAAACAAAGCTCCCGGCGATGACAAAATCTCCAACGTAGTTTTAAAAAACGCATCCCCCAAACTTCTAACACATCTCACTAACTTATACAATCTATCACTTTCCTCGGGTTATCTCCCCAATGCATGGAAGTCAGCTCTCATCACGGTTATTCCCCCCAAAAAAGGCGCCCAATCAATAAATCCAAGTGATTTCAGACCCATAAGCTTAATTAACTGCACTGACAAACTTCTAGAGAAAATTATAACGACAAGGTTATTATGGATGCTAGAAAACAACAATACATTATCACACATCCAGAACGCGGGACGCAAAAACAGACAGACTGCAGACCACCCCGTTCGACTAATTGAAACCATGTTTAATAAACTACAGGCCACTATTGCCACATTCCTAGACGTACAGAAAGCTTTCGACACTCTCTGGCACAATAGGCTTAAGTACAAGTTAACAGAGCACAAAATACTCACGACATTCACAAAATGGATTTCTAACTTCTTATACAATAAATCTGCGAAAGTTAAAATCAACACTTCAGTGTCACAACCCTTCACGTTTAACGCAGGTGTACCGCAGGGGTCTGTCTTAAGCCCCTCTGCTGTATACACTCTTCGTTAACGACCTACCGCGCCTCTCACACCCGCCTCACAATACGCCGACGATATAGCCCTATGGTGCACCTCTAGGGACCCTCCACTAGCGGCAAACAAAATTCAAACAGTCCTTGACAAAATCACACAGTGGTGCAACAAATGGAGAATAATACTTAATCTCACTAAAACCCAGGCAATCATACTCTACCGTAGATTAAACAAAAGACTCAAGCGTGTCAAGCTAGCTAAATTAAACCTCTACAAAAACACGATCTCATTCACTAAATCCGCCAAATTCCTAGAAACAACCATAAACACTAAATTAACTTGGCACACACATTTTAAGGAAATTTGCAAGAAAATCAATACAAGAATAGCCTACCTCCACAAAATCAGTCACCACGCCCACAGATGCAGACTACAAATAATCATGTACATTTATAAAACATAACGTAAAAATTTGAGGATGTATCTTGTATGTATGGTATTTCGAGATATAACATCCTTACTAAAGGTATGATCACAATGTTACGTTGTCGTAGGTACAAAGACCAAACTGTAATTATTTTATGGCTTCCATAAAGAAAACAAAGCTAGAGAAATATGTTTTGATTAATGGATACTTTTAGTTAGCACCGTATTTGCCGGTGTATAAGACGACCCTGGATTCGGTGTGTAGGACGACCTCTATTGTCAAACAAGTCTAGTATGTTACTTTTATAAAGAAATTCTTAGAAGTTATTTTTAAACCGTGCTAATCTGCTCTCTGGGATAATCAATACAACCACAAGTGTGGTTTTTATGCTCTTAATACGCTACAGACAGCTCAATGAGGCATAACTTAATTCACAAACATGTAATAAACAACTTTAAAAAGTTTTCATCACAGCTCAGTTCCTTTTTCTATACTAAATACTAAACCTCATGATATAGTTATCTCCTATAAAAACATGTTTACTAAATTAGTGAACGTTACAGAAACTATTTTTTTTTTATAATATTAGCAATATTTTAGTATGACTGATGAGATCAACACATTTAAAATAAATAATGTCTTGAATACTTGTAACTAGCACGTGAGATAAATAACTTCTATTTATGAAGAATAGAGACAAATGATACAGTTACAAATATGTTATTGTAACGCAGTAGGTTACTTACTAATAAAAGCAAACACAAATCAAAGGAAGAACGTAGTCCTCACTGGAATTCTATCTTTGAACCTGTGTATAAGACGAGAGGTAAAATCTGGCATTGTTTTAAGAGTAAATATGGTAGTTGGAGCATTATCAGACCAAATGATGTATTTATAACCTTAAAGACGGTTCTTACAGTTTTATGGTAAGCATATTCAATTTGAATTTTTTCTCTTCTGTTTTCTTTAAATGAATCTATTCAATGGACCTTCTCGATTTAGGATATAAAACATTTTCTAAAATAAACAAAGAGCCAAATTGAAACTCACAGAGAATCTCTAATAATATTTTTATCCCTGCATTACATCTCCGAGTTTCGATATCATAAGTTTTACTTTGATGTGTATCATGTTTACGCTCTAATTAAAACAACAAACTTTTTCTTTGCTTTCGAACTTAACTGACATGGTTCATGCTGTTGAGTGTGGGAGTCTAGTCCCTGAAGATCATGCCTGCGCATGTTCCTGTCATACGTAAATAAGTTATTTAAGAAGGTAATATCAAGTATGGTTGTATTTCACAGACTGACGTGTTTTGATTACCATCTCAATAATTTGAAGCTTAAGTAGCTAGAACGTAAAGTCGGTTTCATGTTTAAATTTTATTGTTGAAACTTGTTTAATAAGCAATGTTCTTTTTTCTATTTGCGTACAGTACCTCAGTTGTTAATAAAGGAAAAAGTTAACAGCAAATTATACCATGTTCACATAAAGTGATTTTACTTATCACAGTAGGGTACAAGTAAAACAAGCTAGTCGGAGCGAAAGACACTATGAACTTTACAGTTTATGACAGTCTTTATTTATATGAAACGAAATATTAAGTTAATTTTTTCCCCAAAAAAGATAAAAAAGCAAAAATGGTAAAAATAAAAAATACAGACAGAAATATGATCGTATACTACTGGGTGAATATGTCTAGGATTTCCAGAAACAATAAATTATGCAACGACACGCGTGTAAAAGGAAGGTTATGTGAAGCGCACGAATGAATACTGTTAATGACAGTAAACAGGACTTATTACAGTTTATCCTATTGCACTCAAATGAACAACACAACAGAAGAAATACGAAGTTTTATTATTATTATTATTATTGTAATACATCTTGGTATACATAGGGTAATTTAACTACAAGGGTTGAACAAGTGCTGTTTTACCACACGTGCATGAACAAGTGCTGTTTTACCACAAGTCACTTTTCATTACACTTTATGGAACATGTGTTAGTTTATCAACATAGTTAAGTAGATAACTGTGTTATTGATAGGAATGAATAAAAAGCTATTTTACTACTGCAAATAAACAAAGTTTTATATTAATAAAATATAGACGAACACAGAGCGATGATATTAGAAGCACATATAACACGGATTTATATTAATAAAATATACATGAACACAGAGCGATGATATTAGAAGCACGTGTGACATGGATTTATATTAATAAAATATACATGAACACAGAGCGATGATATTAGAAGCACGTGTAACACGGATTAATTAGAACAACTTGGTGAAGAGAATCTTTTAACTGCAATAACAAATACAATCAGAAGTATGGAATCAAGTTTATCTTACTAAAGTTACTGATCACCTGGCTATGTTTATATTTAACATGTCGAGTTACTTGAATAATGTTTTTTGATATTATTTAAAGTGGCTATACTTGTAATACTGATCACCTGGCTATGTTTATATTTAACATGTCGAGTTACTTGAATAATGTTTTTTGATATTATTTAAAGTGGCTATACTTGTAATTTTGTTCCTTTTTTACGCGTTCAGCTTCCTTGCAAATTCTAGTATTTAAGCTTAAGGATGACACGGAATCCATTCCAATCTTACATAAACCACACCATTTATTTACAGACAATATGATGATCGCATAATTGTTATTTTGACATCGTAATAATTTCTCAGTGTTTTTTTTTTCTTGTAGTTGTTAAATATTCATTATTTAAAGAATAATTTCCAACTGTAAAAAATACTAATATAACACTTTAACACATAGACAACAAAGTTGTTTTAAAGTTTATGTGTATATATAGATTATAACCCAATATTTAATGCTTTTTTCGATATCTTTCTTCCCACAACACTTCAAGTAATTTGACAAAACTTTGGTTACATCTTATCAATGTACGTATATGTTCTTCACTACATGAATGAAGAGTTTTTCAGATTTAACAACCGTTTTATGTTGATAA
>NW_013666584.1:37387-50535 GCF_000517525.1 Limulus polyphemus | reverse complement strand
GTGAACCGTTGAATGTATGGCCACCTTTAAAAGTATACAATTTACTATTCCTGCGAAACGTTACGCACTAATCCTACCATATACATTGACTGTGGACTGAAACACTCATTTTGTCACGTGACTAGAGCACATTCAATGCTAAGATATAAAGTCAGGATTTTCTATAAATAAATCAAGTTTAAAGTATGTGCTACTTCAATGTTACGAAGCGTCAGTGATGGCTTTAGTAAGGCGATGTTTCAAGTAACAGGGTAATCAGATTACACAGTCCATTAAAGTTATTGCGCCCTAACGGGCGGTTGGGGGGGGGGGGAGTCTGGTAGGATTTGTTCTTACAAATAATTATTTAAATTGACTGACCATGAAATATTTTATTGCAGTTTTGCGAGATATAAAAACAATTAATACAATATAATTAATTAATTATAAATGTTATTTTTTAACTCACCTGTGTGAGAAGTGTGTGTTTTTCTTATAACAAAGCCACATCGGGCTATCTGCTGTGTCCACCGAGGGGAATCGAACCTCTGATTTTAGCATTGCAAATCCGTAGACTTACCGCTGTACTTTGTGAGGACTAACAGTTCTAGTTTGTGTATAATGTTGACACAGCGGAGGGCCTACTTGTGGCTTGTTTCCCAATAGCTTGGCGCTAATTTTACAGACTTATAAAGCTAAAACCTGCGGTTCGATTCCCCGTGGTGGACAGACCACAGAGGGCCTATTATGTAGTTTTGCGCTAAAACAAACCCTGTAGCTTAATAGTTAGCGCTTTAAACTTGGGTTTTTTTTTCTTGGGTGACAATCTGAGTCGAGTTTGTTTTTACCCTACTAACACAAGTGTGTTTTCCATTTCTCCCCTTCTTTAATCGTCATACTTATAGCTTTATGTGGTTATCTGGATCAAGATGCTACGCGTGTGCGCACTTCCTTGGGGTATACGATGGTTGACAAATTCGCACTCCCTTTACGCGAATAGGGTAGAATTACAACATGAATTCTTTCTTCGGAAAACAAATTTATGCTAAATCTATCATAAATCTTAGTTAGTTGTCATAACATACATACATCGTAAAACGTAGAGGTTAACAAAGGTTCATTGAGGTTAACAAAATCCAAGTATATGATAATGTCTGCTTTACACTGAGGATTCCGTATTTATCACTCCAGATGTAGCCGACTGAGGATTCCGTATTTATCACTCCAGATGTAGCTGACTGAGGATTCCGTATTTATCACTCCAGATGTAGCCGACTGAGGATTCCGTATTTATCACTCCAGATGTAGCCGACTGAGGATTCCGTATTTATCACTCCAGATGTAGCCGACTTCAGTCGGCTACATCTGGAGTGATAAATACGAAATCCTCGTGATAAATACGAAATCCTAGTCGGCTACATCTGGACAGTCGGCTACATCTGGAGTGATAAATACGAAATCCTCAAGATTCCGTATTTATCACTCCAGATGTAGCCGACTGAGGATTTCGTATTTATCACTCCAGATGTAGCCGACTCAAATATTTTGTCTTTTGCGTGAAAGAAAGTTTCTTTAATCCTCTGAACTTGCAAAAAAGCAGCTTTCCGTAAAGTAACTGCTCAAACAGTTTACGTTCTTTATTTTCTGGATATATCTATTGTACTTATTTTGGATTGTACGTGAATGACATTATTCGTAAGATTTCTAAATCTCTACACAAGTTATTCTCAGTTGCTATGGTTGCTATATATGTACCTCTCCCAGACTACTCAGCGGTAAGCTTAGGGTCTTGTAACGCTAAAAATGTTGAGTTGGCTCCCTGGGATGGACACAGCAAAGATAGGCCATGTGCAACTTTATGTTTAACAAAAGCAAAAAAAGAAAAAAAAACTATTTATCCACCAATTTTTGTTATTCTAAAATAATTTTGATTTTATCCAAAATGTATAGACCAGAGTAATTAATAAACACCTATTAGTCAAATAATATATATATAATTTAAAATTAATTGACAGCTATATACAATGAACAGTGAAAACAGTTTCGGCCAATTTCAAACTCAATGGCTCTAGTCATATATTATGGAAAATCACCGAACGGTAAATATCTACATTTATACGTCCCTCTCTTTTGCTTAAATGTGTTGTTTTTTTCTGCCTTACGACCTGGAAATGTGTCTATTGTTCTTCTAAGATTGAAAGCTCTAGTAGAGATGGAAGCTTTATTAAAGCAGTAAAATTATATTTTTATAATTCAAGTTGTTATTACAAATTTAGGGAACTTTATATTTTAAGAAGATACTTGGGGACCTTAAAAATCCCTAAAGTAAACGAGTGTACTTTTGAAATTATAGTAAATTATTGTCTGGCCGTTCCCCATTTTGAAAGTCAAACTATATCTTTGCAGCAACAAATCCCTTAATACGTGACATAAAATATTCCACTATCGTGCCTCCTTGCTCTGTTTCCTTGGCAACGATATTCAGGCTAGCATCTGGCTCAAAAGCTTTTAGTTCTTTAGTACGTTGAATCTCGATGAGGAAGGCCCTAGAGAAAAACAAGAGTTTTATTGTCATTGCCAAGGCATTGTGGAGTGTAGGAAGTATTTTAGAGAGAACGGTTGTCACATTTAATTATTTTTTGAAGTCTGTTATGTGAATGACTAACTTCTAATTCTAAATCACAATCAGCTTCTAAACCCATTTCCATCGTATATCTTAGGTAGCTTTCACTGTGGTTCATAACTTACACTACATAAATGGAAAACCAACAAACTTTTATTATGATATACAAAATGTAAAAATGAATTAAATGCTGTCTTTACTTGAACATTCAGTTGAGCTTATTATACTGTATAGACCTAGGTTTTCGGCAACTTCCAGAGCACATTTTAAACTATTGAAACTCTTATAATGATGGAATTGTAAATAACAACTATATACATTAACTTCTTTCTTGACTGTCGGTATAGTAACTGTTCTAAAATATTTTATTTTATTTCTTTTTAGATATCTTAAACAACATTTCACCTGGTCAGTTTATCCTAAAAGGTCCATTCGGCTTGAGATGAAGGAGATCTGAGTGTTGCTTTCCAAACCAATCTTTACTCCCCGTTTATTGCTATAAATAATATAATGTATATATATATATATTTCAAGAATATTACAAAAAACTGGTGAATTTGGTACATAAGTTGAACTTGGTTTCTCAACATGTGTTCTAAGGTACTTTCTTTTCGTTATCTGTAGTATAAGTAACAGCCTCTTGGCGAGGTTATTATCAAGCAAGCAGCAGCCACCGTTGAAAGCAATTACCTCACGTTGCAGTCCAAGGTCACTAGATGTATGAATGTTTCATTGGTCCAGTTATTATCATTGAAGTGGCTGTGGTAACGGCAGCCATACTGATAATATGATAAAACATTGAACTCCAATGGAAATCACGGTGATTGTTGCTATCACTATAGAAACAGTGGTAAATGCAATATACACATCTATAATTGAATACGTATTATTTTGTTATTGACTGTGAAATAAAAGGCATCTATATATAAGTATAAATAATGAGCACGTTATTGAGATTGCATATATATTATCTTACTACAATTAAAGATTAGGATTTATGATTACGATGAGACTGGAGAGTTAAGTGGACAAAGTCGATTATAATTTAATCTTAAGAGATTCATGTCTTATTAAATAGCCAAACAATAAACACATTCCAATATCAACTGCATAAACAAAACATCATCAACAGCAAAAAAGAGTTCCTACAAAAGGGATGCGGATGGGGATTTCCTTGAAAGTTTAAAATTAATTTGTTTTTGTTGTCATATTAATGTAAGATTATAAAGTCGTGCATAACAATTTATTCTAACTTTTGTTTCGAGCAAATCCACATTAGGCTATCTGCTGTGTCCACTGCGGGGAATGGAACCTCAGATTTTAGCGTTGGAAGTGCGTAAAGTTACAGCGGTCCCATCGGGGGACATTTCCTTGAATAAAAAAAAATCTACTCATTATAGAATATATTAGTCTATAATTTGACTTATCGTGTATAGAAATGTTTCATATGTTCTCGAGGTAAAGTGATGGAGATAAGTTAGCTTCGGTAGACATATGCACATTAATACAGTTCGTGAAAAACAAATGACGTTACATAACAAAGTAATACCAAGATGGAATCAACAAACAAAGGTCACTTTAAAATGTTTGTTTGTTTGGAATTAAGCACAAAACTACACAATGGGCTACCTGTGCTCTGCCCACCAAGGGTATCGAAACCCGGATTCTAGCGTTGTAAGTCCGCAGACATACCGCTGTTCCAGTGGGGGACCACTTTAAAATGAGTTTTCTTTAAATAATTACAAGTAAATCTGTTTCACTTGATTCATTCACAAACATTTAAATACCACTAATTTTTCGTAACTCCTGTATATATATATTTTTTTTCTGTATAACATTTCGGAAATACCTCTGTCCATGGGTAACTAGTGCAGTACAACTTTTTCTCTACAGTTTTTATGTTGAATATGGAATGTCCACAAAAAATTTTGTGATCAAGGTCCTGTATTACCGAACAAGGAAAACGACTTTAATCCGCTAAATGCTGATTAACAGATATGAATAATGTTTTCCTCAAGTGAGTTCTTTATAAATTTGATGGGAATTTTAATTTAAGCTACAAGCTGCTAATCGTAATCGTTTTGCACATTCTGTTATTATTTTGGTAACTAAGCTCTAGATAGTTAGTACAACTATGATCGTGATGGTCCAACAGAACGCTGCTACAACAGAAGATAATTGTAACTTCGTCGTAACATAACCTGGTGTATATAACAGCTTGAATAAGGGCAGGTGTTTTGCATCTACTTAATATATGGGTTGTATGCATCTACTTAATATATGGGTTGTACGTATCTACTTAATATATGGGTTGTACGTATTCAGCTTTGGCGTCAAAAATAACTTCAGCAACTAAAGGTGATTTTCATCATTTATAAAGACTTAGTTCTGAAGTGATGTTTAAAAGTTGACATTCATTAAATTCTTAGTTTTGCGACCATTTCGTACCTGCAATTTAACAGCGAGGTGAATTAGAAATTGAGTTTTTCAGGACATAGAATGTTTCCAAACTTGTGCTGCACTCTCTTAGTCCTTTTTGTGATTTTGGAGTCAATGGTAAATATTCTATGAGTTTCAAACTGATGGAACAATACAATCTGATAATTTTGTCTTGAATTTCCAAGCTGAGAATTGTAGTGTGATTGCAAGTGTATGAATACTTGTTTGATTTGAAGCTTTGGAATTTAATGTCAGGCTTAAATATACTTATATGAATAATTTACTACAAAGTATCGAAACTCTAACCCCCAATCTTGGCCTTTGACGATCAGTTTTCACAATTGAAAACTAATATATCTTTCATGAATATAGAAACAAAATTATTGCAACATGAATAATGAGCACAACTGTGGACTCTAGCCTACAATGTCTAAAATCAGTTTCTAAACCTATGAGTCTTAATGTTATCTATTTTTAAAAAGGAGTTATTTCATATATTTGGTTTTTCCAGCAAGGAGTTTTTTCTGGATTCATCGTAAATACCTTTTTTATATGAAACATTATTTTACGAAATGTCAAGTTATTTTCATCTTAATTATGTGTATACACTGCACAAAGAAAATATAGGATAATCAGAAGTTGAAAGATTTTATCTTTGACAAGGCAAAAAGGACCGTTATAAAATAATGTTCGTTACCCCTCTATGTGTCTGTCGTGCAAACCAGGAAAGTGATTATCAGTCTAATCAATCATTCAGTTGAGATGAAAATCATTGGTTTTGAGTAAGTTGTCACTTTGAAGTAGGGCTGGGCGTGGTCAAGAGTTTGAGTGCCTAGCGGTTCCTAGAGTCAATGGTTCGCATCCTATTGTTACAAAAGAGCACTTTGAAATTTGGAGTCGTAGATACATCATAAGATTGACGGTCAAATTTTACTATTCTATTAGAGTAGCCTAAAAACTGTTAGTGAGTGCTGTTGACTAGCTGCCTTTCCTCTAAAAGCTGTTAGTGAGTGAGTGCTGTTGACTAGCTGCCTTTCCTCTAAAAGCTGTTAGTGAGTGCTGTTGACTAGCTGCCTTTCCTCTAAAAGCTGTTAGTGAGTGCTGTTGACTAGCGGCTTTTCCTCTAAAAGCTGTTAGTGAGTGAGTGCTGTTGACTAGCTGCCTTTACCTCTAAAAGCTGTTAGTGAGTGCTGTTGACTAGCTGTCCTTTTAAAAGCTGTTAGTGAGTGCTGTTGACTAGCTGCCTTTCCTCTAATTTATCATTTCAAAATTAGGGATGGGTAGCTTTGCGAAATTATTAGACAGAAATAAACAAACACTTTGAAGTGAAGCACGAGTCTTCATGAACATTTCACTCATACGAAAAGCTATCCAATCACAGCAGGTTGTTGTGAATTTGATATACAAAGTCTCAAAGTACCGTTAATAAAACAATGTGAAACCGCTTCCTAAACAATTGTAATGTTCTTTGGACACTTAGACAACACAAGCAGATAACCGCTATCTGTCGATTCAGCCGCACAACAGTCGCAAAGAAGATTTTCCGAAGCTAAATCAGATGTTCGAATCCAAAACTGGACACAGAGTCAGAGTACAGACGATTAGAAACGAACGTATCTCATTTGGCATCTGGTCTCACAGCGAAGAAAAATATAGCTCGCATTCAATGAAACCAATAACACATACTTTAAAGTTGAATGCCACGTAGATTAAAATTCTTTGTACAGATGATTCAGCCCCACTTTTATAGAGAAATGTAACTGATATGTGATGATGGTGGAAATATGATCTGGACAAAATTCAGCAGATCGGTGCCACTAATTCCACATACACATTAAAGAGACATCACTCTACGACCCTCTGTCTTCACATTCTGGTGTAATTGGCCCTGACTCCATCTAACGGATAATATTTCTGACCATTCAAAACTTGTAAACACATTCCTTGAAGTGAAGTTAATACTCACCAGACTTCAAATCCATGTACAAGAGTGATATTTGATGGCGATACTTCGCATCTCGTCAAGCGATTCCAAATACTGATGACGTTCTGGAAAGAGCTGTTTCAAAGTTTTGTCAACACTCCAATATTAAGTATACAGTGTCAAGCTGTTTGTTGTTTATGGTGAACATAAGGTGAAGTGTCATTAAGTGTAAATATGAAAATTCCAGATATACCAAACGTTGATTTTATAATATTGTTTTTTTTTGCCTTTTCATAGCTTAAATATTATACTTTTTTGTGTGCGTGTGTGTGAAATGTACTTAATATCATTTTAGGTTTTTTTAAAGGAATAATACAAAAATTATATCAATTACTCTTCGATCTGTTTGTTTGTTTGAAGTTAAGCACAAAGCTACACAATGGACTATCTGTGCTCTATCCACCACGGGTATCCACCACATACAGCTGTGCTATTGAGAGGCTCTTCGATCTGAACCTGAAACTTGAATGTCTTAGAAGCTTGGCTTTCGTGTATTTAATTAGGTTTAAAATAATAACAAAAATTATTTTTGTATTACTAAAAGATACAAAAAAAAAGTTCTCTCTCTACTTAACAAAAGTTTTACCGAATTTGTCTATTGCGTATGAAAAAATACAAGAACAACATAACAGTCTAAGTCTGTTTTCATCCATAAAAGAAAATGCACTATTGTGTTTAAAACCTCCTTAATGGAATTTTATAGTAACTATTGTGACCTCTTTTTATTAAGAGGTGTGCAGGGGTTGCGAACTTATGTCATTGTTTCTGTATTGGTAACTATTGTGACCTCTTTTTGTTAAGAGGTGTGCAGGGGTTGCGAACTTATGTCATTGTTTCTTTATTAGTAACTATTGTGACCTCTTTTTGTTAAGAGGTGTGCTGGGGTTGCAAACTTATGTCATTGTTTCTTTATGATCCTGAAATCTTTGAGGATTTATTGATGTTTGAATTTCTAAAGCTGTATACAGTCTGATCGGCGTCTTAGAAATAAAGCAAAATCGAAGATCTATTGGTTGTTCTGGAAAATTCTGTTGGTTCCAGATAAATTAGAACAAGCCGTACTTTTTGACATTTTCTTTATGGAAATTATTCATTCATTTTCTCAATACTCTCCCGCTAGGGGATATGTAAAGAGGATCATGAGAACACCATCAATAATGTTCTATTGAAAATTTTCAACTCTGAGAGTTTTTTTTTTTTTAATCATGCACAAAGCTACACAAGGGCTATCTATGCTCTGCCCACCACGGGTATCGAAACCCGGTTTCTAGCGTTGTAAGTCCGCAGACATACCGCTGTGCCACTGGAAGGGGGAGGGGGTGCAACTCTGAGAGTACACACGAATATATTTCTGTGCAAGCAGACTATTGCTGAGTCGGCTTTTATGTTTCTCCATGTTTCAGCGATTCTTTTATATCACCATAAGCTTTCCTTCGCTAATGCTACTAAAATCCTGGTTGCGGTTGTCGAATAAATGCTACTTTCTAGTCTATGTAGACTGAAATATGTGGAGATATGTAGTGGATAACATAACACCTTTCAGTTCACATCAGTTTCTTGTGTTTCGTGAAACTCAACAAAGATCTTAGCGAAGGGTATTGATTTTCTTCTTTTCTCTTTTATGATGCCATACGGACTAATACTGGAAGTTTACGATTTCAGCTTCGTCCCTCCCTTCTTGTATTCATGTTTACTGAATGCTATATTTTTGCTCTGAACAGAGTATATCTAACAAAATTGAAAGAATGTTTATAGACATATTCAATCAATGACTTTCTTAAACTTCCATTCACAATGCAGCGTTAAAAATGATATTTGTTGATTAGCTGCCATTACAGTCATTACAATAAAAGGTAGTGAGAAACCTTAAAAGTAAATAAGGCAATAATATATTAATGCATATAATTTTACAGGAAGAACTTTAAAAACAGTAAATACCATTAACAAACCGAAAAATGGAAGCACAAACTTTCATATTTTAGAAATCTGTGTAGAGTATGTTTTTTTTCAAAATAAATTTGTCCTGTTAAACACATTGGTTATTGTAGGTGCTATTTTGACTATTTATATATATATTTAATAATATTTAGTTATCTTTAGATTTTTTAAGTAAATATAGTACACATTTTATGTTAGGGTCATCGTATAATTGATTCTGAAGAGTAGGCTGGGAAGTTTACGAAACCGGGGAAATAAAAATTTCTAAGAACTGCGGGTCTTGTTTTACTAATTACACACACACACATATATATTGTACATATATATACACATACCCACACGCCCTCCAGTAGCACAGCAGTATCTCTGCGGACTTACAACGCTAGAATCCGGGTTTTGATACCCGTGTGGGCAGAGCACAGATAGCCCATTCTGTAGCTTTGTGCTTAATTACAAACAAACATACCCACACACACATATATATATTATACACACATATACGTATACACATACATATAACAAATGGACATTCAGTAGTTTAGTTTAGTCTGTGAATGTAGTACTCGATGTGCTATGCCCTTGTGTATAACGATTTTACGTTGACTGCCCTAACTCATGTGTGTTATCTTTAGACAATACTTTCATAGCGCTTCAGTGTATATAAAGCCTGAAGACGGAGATCAGAGCTAAAGCCTGTTCGGAACACAATCATTCTAAAGGGTTCAGGGCATAGTTTGTTGGATTACAGAGTGAATAGCGCAACTCATATATCACTTAATTGTTATCTGTTGTTTAAAAGTGGAATTAAATGTTATTATAGGCTGAGGTATGAGAATAATATAGTTTTTTGTTTTTTTTAATACGAGAAATCTACATTATGCAGTATTAATTTTCTGTTACATTTGCAGGATAAGGAATCCACTGTTAAAGTGTTGTTGATTATACACTGTCGAGTAATTTCATCGTATTATGATACCGTTGTAGGTGATAAATGTTGGCAGTGGTATTTTCAACCTTAACGACATCTAATGCAACAGTAGGGTTAGAAACTTCCAAGGTTCATACATAGCAATCCTTAACTCAAGAGCTGGGAAAAAAGACAGGAAATGTATCAGTAATACCCACTCCCTATTACGCCGTTACACTTAAGCACACTGTCACAGTAAAACGTTTCCACATTTGAAAGTGCGGAGCGCATACAGTAGCACATTGGTTGTTTGAATTTAAGCATAAAGCTACACAATGGGCTATCTGTGCTCTGCCCACCACTGGTATCAAAACCCGGATTCTAGCGTTGTAAGTCCGCCGATATACCGATGTGCTACTAGGGGGCAGTAGCGTATTGCAGCTCGAATTTGGGCCCTTAAATCCTCGGCCCAGTACGTTAACTACTAGGCCACGCATAGCTCAACAAATGGTTGATACAAACTAAAAACAAAAGCGGTAAAGCCGACATTTAAGATATCACCTTTTATTTGATGCAACGTTTCGGTAGCTCTGCAGTAAAAGTCTACCGAGAGGCAGTTTCCCGAAACGTTGTAGGAAATAATCTTTATCACTTTAGACGTTGGTTTTGCAAATTTTATTTGCACGTGTGTAACTATCATGCACACATTGAACTCAACCCATTGATGTGATTCTATGGCAAGCTGAAAAGTAACCAAAACCTGATAAAAACTATTGGTGCTTGATCAATAATTTAAAATATACTGTTTTACTTTTCTGATACTTGTTTCATATTTCATTTTTTTTTTCGTCTTTTTATGTCATCGTTTGTTTTTTAACTCTTCCTTTTTTGTCAAACTATATTCTCTTGTCACGTTCTCAGCCCTTTATTTCTCCTTCTCGGGTATCGTTTTGAATCACCACTTCTTTATTTTTTTTTTCAGTTTCTTTTCTTACTTTTTTACTTTAACAACGAAGGTTTATCACGTTTGTCGCTCACTTTCTCTTAACCTTCATTTCCACTTTTTTTTTTTCAGAATTTTTGTTACTTTGGATCGATTTCCAATAAAAAACAAAACGAACACTTCATCATTAGTAAAGTCGGGGACAACTGAAGTGTAGTTGTGGGAACTTGGTAAACTTACTATATCGTGTCGTACATTTGTGATGAGGCCTGTCAGACAACTATAACCGGCCAACTTTTCTTTGATATTTTGAATGACAAACACGGTTTAACGTAACACGTTTTTTGTTACCCTCTCCAGTAAAAACTTTCTTTGTGAAACGAGTTCTCTAACATAATTTCATTTACTTCTTTTGTTTTACTGATTCGCTTCCTACAGTTTAAGATGTATCGTGTATATGTGAAAATGAGTTTCAATGAGAATTAAACATTTTCAACAAGTCTGTTCTTGTGATTTTCCCATTCTTGGTTCCTGTCATCTTTCAAAATAAAAACTGTCTTTTTAACAGTAAATGTGTTGTTTCAGGCTCTTAGACGGTTCGTATTTCAAATGCAAGTAACTAGACTAAAAATCTGATAACTTTTTTTGGTACATATAATTTCAACTTCTTCTATTTCGTTCTTTCGACCGCTTTTCTGCTATCTCTTATAAATAATTTTGTGGTCCCATCAAATTACGAGATTGTCTATCTAACTATCCATCCATCAGTTAAAAAACATTTCAAAGGCGCTTGAATTATTATGGTTATTTAACTGTGATTAATATACTTATGACCAAACGTATTTAATATGTATCGTGAAATTGTTTCCACGTGCACAGATGTTCGTTCTAAGATCACTTACAAGTCTACCGTAAAAGGTTATAAAAAGTTTACACCGACATAATTCACTGTTTTGAAATATTTTCTAATTGTCTTTTGTGGAATATTACGACTGTCTGGAGATTATGAAGTAAAAGTCCCCAGCGGCCAAACTAATTATGAAGTTCTTACATAGGACTGACGATTCTTCCTAGACGAATTAATTAAAAATAAACTTCATAAAAACCAAACCTTTTAATATATCCTGATTTGGAATCAATAAGTTAAATCAGTTACAAAAACTTCACACTCCATAATTCTCCCAAACTACACGCATGGAGGATGTTATAAGACTAAATTAGAATTAATTTAATCATTCATGATGTTAGAAAAACACGAAGGTTGTCTCTAAAGAAGAAAGGTCCACCTTTCAAAAGCGCTCGGGTTATCGGGTTTTTATTCATTACTTTAATCCTTTTCATGAAACAGGTTGTTATTTATAGAGGAAAAAATTGGATAATTCAACCTAGCGCCTTAGTTAATGTATGCTCACTTTTTGATATACTAATGGGTAGTCATTTATGCGTTGGTTAAAACACGATGTAGATATCATTTATTGATAAAATTAATTTATGATATAATTGAAACACTTGTACATTCCGTTTGTCGATAAACTTTATTAATAATTTAAGCGTGAATTTGTTAACATAGAGTTTGGATTATGTGTGTCGATAAACTTAGTTAATAATTTATATACGCTTTACGAATGGTTTCAGTCTAAGTAAAACATTTTGAAGAGCTAACAGCACTCACCATCAATTTCACTTCCTTTCGAACAAGAGCAAATTGCAGCACGAATGAATCCCCTGAGTGAGTCAGCTCTCTTGTGTGTCTCTGTGTCCGTATGGAAATTTGGACGAGTTCATTTTAGTGATCACATGTCTCTACTGATCTTATTAACGTAGTTTCCACTTTGGATTCAATGAATTTTAAATTACTTTAATGATAATCAACTTTGGTACTTTGAAGCTACATACTTTAGTTTTGTGGTGCGAAATGTACGTTACTGTAATTCCTAGAACTCTATCTAAAATTTAGTGCTTCTTCAACTAAAATGAAATCTCAAACCAGGTGGATTTTAAAGCTACAAAAATAAAACACTCTTATTACATTCATATTTTATCTAGAATTTATATATCTTTACTTGTATATTTTGTTGTTAAAGGGTTTGTTTGTTTGTTATGAATTTCGCGCAAAGTTACACGAGGGCTATCTGCGCTAGCCGTCCTTAATTTAGCAGTGTAAGACTAGAGGGAAGGCAGCTAGTCATCACTACCCACCGCCAACTTTTGGGCTACTCTTTTACCAACGAATAGTGGGATTGACTGTCACATTATAACCCTATATCAAACACTTGAGTAAGGTGCATCAACAGGACTAGAACACAGTTGTAGCTAAGTTGTGCCAAGTTGTAGG
>NW_013666584.1:30745-36504 GCF_000517525.1 Limulus polyphemus | reverse complement strand
AACAGGAATTTAACATTTGTTTGCACCAGCCTCCTCACGACACTATAATATTTAGAATATCTTCATCTCCGTATGGTTTTGGCTGAAAGTCTATGAGGGAAACGTTTATGCTAAAACCACAAGTGGCTATGATATATCACAAAGCAGCTCACACCTCTGACATTTAAGGGTGTAGCATGCCTAAAATGACTGGATTGGGAACAGACATTGCCATATCTGATTTCGAATTTTGATTGAGCAGTTCAAGATTATATCAAACACTTGAGTAAGGTGCATCAACAGGACTAGAACACAGTTGTAGCTAAGTTGTGCCAAGTTGTAGGCTTGAAACAGGGTCCCTCTGAGAACATGGGCGCCTAGGCTGATGTTCTGTGCCACTTACATTGAAAGGCATATCCTGCAATGGCTTCAGCAGATTGTGAATACATCCTAGACGACAATTCATTGAGAACCAACTTAGTGAAACAATGAGTCATTACCTGAATGTGAGAGATACTCGTCTATAAAGATGTAGTTTGTGTGACGAGGAGTTTAACACTACATACAAAAGTAAGTATTTGGCTGATGAAATATCTGATGTTGTTGGTTGAGGATTGTAAAAGCAATCTTGGTTCAACATAGTAACATATGCTTAGTAACCTGTTGGTTAAATATGTCAATGTATTTGTGAGACCAGATGATCGACTGTGTTGAACAAAAACTCACCATCATGTAGTCACAGGTGATGCAAGTCCAATTAAACAACCGCTGTGTAGACTTCTTTTGTCACACTAGGGATGTAGCCAGCACCAATCTAAAAAGGATATTAAAGAATGGAATCATACAGCCTTTGAAGAATGCATGATAGTCTACAATATTGATTATCAGAAAGAAGGAGGGTATGACTAAGTTATGTATTAATTTCAGAAGGTTAAACACAATGATTCATATTGATGACTTCCACTCATACGAATGGATGTCTGTATGCATTGGAAGCTATCAAATAGTTTAACACCTTAGATCTGGCTTATGAATATTGGTCGGTCGAATTGAATGACGAGAAAAAGCCCAAAAATACATTCAGCACTCGAGACGGTTTGTACATATTTTACGTCATATCATTCAATCTGTGAAATGCTCCCGTCACCTTTGTGAGATTAATGAAGCCTGCACGTAATGGAGTGTTGTAGGAGAGATACATACTCTACATTAATGATGTCTTGGCGTTTGATTGCATGTTCGCGACTGCTGATGAGAACCTGTATCGCAGCAGGTATCAAACTAGAAACGTATGTGGTGTCTCTACTGGCTTTTCAAAGATCACAACATTTCGAGACTGGCCTAAAACTATGACAAGAAAAAGATCATTTCTGCTTGATAGCTCCATATTTAGTACTCTGGCAAATATATCAATTGGCATATGAGATACAGTACTGTCAGTAGTCACGTGGCATACATAAGGTAATAGCACTCATTGACAACCTATGAACATATGTTACTCACGAACTTCTTCTGCACTGGCTTGTCCAAGAAATATAGACCAAGACTGAGAAGCTGATGAGAAAGTAGAAGCTGGAAGCTCTTATCCAGCTGTACAAGATAAGGCATATGCGAAAGTAACTAAATAAAAGGTGTCATGTAACTAGAGATCTGCCAGTATGCTGGCAATAATCTCCTCAATGCTATGTCTAGGATCAACTCTTATCCAGCTGGAAGCTCTTATCCAGCTGTACAAGCTAAGACATATGCGATAGTAACTAAATAAAAGGTGTCATGTAACTAGAGATCTGCCAGTATGCTGGCAATAATCTCCTCAATGCTATGTCTAGGATCAACGTCAGATCAGCAACTAGGATGGTCATGTATTTAAAAGATCAGTGACTGAAAGGAAGTGGTGTTCCTTGATTTTCAAGTGTTGTTCACAAAACTGCATTGTGTAATTCCCACTTGCTTACCAGAAAAATAGGACACATTGTTTATATCAAGATTAAGAAATCAAAATGGTGTTGTGACCATTACTTTTAGACATCCTTAAGACATCAGATTATCTCACTGAGGATAATTGGTGTCAATAGATGTAATGCCTATAAAATCTGCTTGTATGACTGAGGATGTTTACTAGG
The DNA here is from genome assembly GCF_000517525.1 of Limulus polyphemus. Lineage (NCBI taxonomy): Eukaryota > Metazoa > Arthropoda > Merostomata > Xiphosura > Limulidae > Limulus > Limulus polyphemus. The sequence goes on along the minus strand of NW_013666584.1, from coordinate 34,402 downwards.
AGTTCAAAACCTCAGCGAGAGGGCATTGTAACCCTTACTTTGAGATATTGGGCAATTTTGTTTCTGGAAAAAAATGACCATCCAACATATCATGACAATTACTCACCCTATCTAGCCAAGAAGTGGAAGGTTTTAGAAAGCAGATAGACTGATATGTGCTAGAATTTTCCCAGAATACTCAAGTGTGTATAACGCCTCCATGTGTAGTGAGGGAGTCCTTTTTTTTAGTACAGAATTTAAACTGGGTTGTTGTGAATCTGAGTGGAATAGTTTTTGTATCACTGGACTTACTTTTCTGTGACACCAAAGAAAGCCATTGGATTGACTAATGTGTGGTAATACAATATCTCGATAGTTCTGCTACTAATTTTAGTGGCCATCTAGAACGGTAAATGTATTTTGTCGTGATTTACTGTACTTTGCCTTGACTAGGCGGCGTGTTTATTGTTATGCAGTGTAATGAAAGCATGAATATTAATCCTGGCTGGAAGAATGTTAGCTGAAAGTCCTAATTTGGCTTGTGATTATTTTATGATGCCAATAAATCATACTGAGTTTAATGGGTCATATCTTGCATCATCTACATTATGGCAGTATAGCTATCAAAACATAGATAGTGGACGTGACCCATGTAGGTAACCACGTTCACAACACGAGCTGAAAACAGTTTGCCTACAGCTACCAGTGTTTGTAATGAAATAATGTTAAGATAGTGTGACCTGCATTTTGTTTAAAGTATGATGCTGTATTGTACTTAGTTTACTTTTGAGCAAGTTTTGTTTTTATTCTTCTTCTTCTATGTATACCCAGAGGTTAATTTTTTTGTAGGTGTTAGTATAATTTTGTTTTACTCTAACGATTTACCTCCTGTTTTACTTGTGTGTATTGTGGCCTAAGTGTTTTGCAAAGGTGAGAGTAACTTACAACAATTTTGAGTGATATGCAATATATTTTAGTCAGTTAAGTTTTAAAGTTAAGGATGACTGAAGGTAAAGAGAAGGGAGAGAAGAGGGATATACAGTAATAACATACCTCCTTGGTTGAAATATAAAATTTTGACAAATAGATTATTTTGTTATTAACATACAAAATTCAGTCAAGAGATCTGTTAAATCCCTATCGTACTATTTACTTAAAGAACTAGGCCAGTCCACAAGAGTTATGTTTATTTTCTCGTATAAAAAATTCCGTAATGTCAAAGACACTTTATAGAAATCAATAGTGATATTTTATACTTGACAATTAAGGTGATACCACAGGGATATAACATCCCTTATTTTGAAGTCAGAGTTACTGTCAGTGCCTACATCTCTGAGAAGAATATAGTTGTCATTAGTGTATAATGTCATATTTTCTCAGTCTGTAATAATAACTTCAACTTCAATAACTAGAACAACTACTTTTAAAAGCTAACCAACTTGTCGTGTTAGAACATTCTTCACTTAGAACTAAACTTCAACTTTTGTTTCGAGAAATATATACAACATAGATCTTTACAACTTGCTTGAAACTTGAGCTTACCTTCCTAAGTTAACATGTCTCTGTAGTAAAGGAGGCATAATCTACACATGCCGTTAACATTTACTGTTGTTTGATTTGAATAAACAGTGTTTTACTGTGTGCAACTTGAGTTCAGTCTCTGTGTAAAACTTAGTGAGGCCAGAAAAAAACAAATATCTGGTCTGCATTACATTTCCTGCCAAGCCTCTAGTTATTCTGAGGCTCCTACCCAATAACTCGACGGAAACTCGGTGAAATAAGAATAACACGTTTTAAATGATTCGACCTGTCACTGCGCCAGCATCTATTTTTCGAACAGTTCCATAAACCATCAGGCCAGTCTAACTATAGAGGCGTGTTTATTCGATAACACATCAGTGCTTTTCATTATTCCGAAGCAATCTAAACCGAGGCTAGAAGAATTAGTCAGTCCCTTGGTTTTGTTAGATTAAATTGGAATATGTTAGGAAGTGATAACGTACTTGATAAAGCATTTCCCGCAATGATCAGTCTTTCAGTACACTCTGTCAAAGAAAACTAAATAAGCAAAGATTTCATTATAGATACCCTCTACGTAGAAATATGGCTGTTGTCAAATGATGAATAGACAAAAAAAAAGATTCGAAATTAATGTTCCAAAATTCTTTTTTTTTGTTTTTGTTTTTAATTATGCACAAAGCTACACAAAGGCTATCTGTGCTCTGCCCACCACGGGTATCGAAACCCGGTTTCTAGCGTTGTAAGTCCGCAGACATGCCGCTGGGCCACTGGGGGGCTCCAAAATTCTTAATTGCTTTAATTTAACTGGAAGAAATTAGATCGAACATACAAGAAACTTCATAAATTAGAGTTAAGAATATTCAAATAAGTTAAGTTCTTTTGTGGGTGTGAGAAATAATTAAGAATTCAATAAACTATTGAATGCCATTCAATGAATCATTTTTAACATCAAACGATTGTTTTTTATTATAAAACAATTTTCAAGTAAAAATGTGTGTTAATAAAAAAAAAATTAAACGATATATTGCTAATATATTTGTTTTTGAAGTAAGCTTCTATAATAAATAAAATTAAATATTTCCAAACCTTGATCCTAAATCATTGATAATTACTCCTACTATAGGTACTGAAATCCAATTATCATATGTTTCTTTAAGGTATTACCACATTTTTATAGTATATCTATTGTAAAATATTACTATTCACAAGCATAGATGTTACGTTTTCGTTGATAATCACCAATATAGATGAAAACAATGGGGAACAATATCGTTCTGTAATCTTACTATTTACATTGAAATGTTACGTGTCAAACTTTGTTACATATTTATTTTTTTGGAGTACAAGAAACGTGGAAAGTTATCTGTACTTGTTATATTGTTAAACTGAACTTACAATTTGAAAAGTGAAAAACAAAATATATAATATGTAGCAACCTTCAAATTTGGCGATGCAAGACTCCATAATCCTGAATTGTTGCCTATCCTCAGGCTTACTATTGTTACGTATTAGAATTTCAAATAGTCTGAAATTGAGTTAGCTTGTAATTTAGAGTTAGTAGTTAAATTATACTTTGGATTTAGCAGTTAAGTAAAAGCCGATATATTGTCAGCTTATGATATTTACCAACAAGACTGATACACACAGTTTTCTTTTTTAAACACAAATACGTTTAATATACACACAACAAGTTATTACAAACAATGATTTATAAACAAAAGTTTCACAAAATTACAAGCAATAATGTCTTCCTTTTAATCTGTAACTTCTTCGATATCTTATCAAGAGTTCACGATGAGCGAGTTGACGTAGGTATATTTCACTTCACGGGAAGTTAGCTAGCTTTGTCCTTCGTTATATATTGGCCACACACGTCGAGTTTTCCACGATTAATTTATATGATGTATTCATAAAAATACTATTGTCCGATGAGAATCCACTGAAGTTAAATGATTTGTAATGCTCCTGGTCAAATATCTAAAGTTTTCCGATTGATAAGCGTTATAATAATCACAGTTATAGTTTCCAAAGTTTATAGCACGCTGACTATAGCGAACTAGTAATAGATACTCTCATTTGGCGCGTCGCGCAGGTCATTTTTATAGGCATGTGAGGTTTTCTAGAAAATACAGATTACGTAACAATACAAATTTAAGC
>NW_013666584.1:25728-30735 GCF_000517525.1 Limulus polyphemus | reverse complement strand
AATACATATTTAACAGTATAAGCTATGTATGTTTCTAAATATAAACTCCTAAAACCAACACGTATATAACGATATACATTATTCCTGAAAACAACATGTACATACATATACAAGTTCCTTAACAAATAAACACGCAACAATATGTTCGTGAAATCAACAAGTATATAACAATCAAATAATATAGGGGGATGTATTATATCTGAGATCAACCAGTATACGGATAAGTTATTATTCCTGAGAATGATCATTACAGGTACAGTAATTTCTCCTCAGATTAGCCGCCACCTTCAATAAATATATTAAAATATAACTGTTTGAAGTAACGCCAAAATCATTATTAAATATATATATAAATATTATTCTTTAGGGATAAAATCAATATCATTGTCATCTTAGACGAGTCTTGCCATTCTTAAACATCAAGACGAGGGGTTTAAAGATACTGATATGTTTGTAGTCTATGAAAATTTGTCTCGTTATTATTAATACTGATGAATTATTAATAATGTTTTCGGTAGATCGAAATGTTATTACTTCTACGTTACGTTTTTTTTTTATCATATGTATCTTTTAGTCTTTTGCTTTTTATATAAACACACTCACTCCCAAATAATCAAGTAGATTTAAAGAAACTCAGAAGCTCGAACAGTTTCAAAAAGTTGACTTTCAATAGTTAAAGTATATTGAAGTATAGTGAAGGAATAGTGAAGTATTCAATAGTTGACTTTCAATAGTAAAAGTATATTGAAGTATTGGTGAAGAATAATGAAGTATTCAATAGTTGACTTTCCATAGTAAAAGTATATTGAAGTATTGGTGAAGAATAGTGAAGTATTCAATAGTTGACTTTCAATAGTAAAAGTATATTGAAGTATTGGTGAAGAATAGTGAAGTATTCAATAGTTGACTTTCAATAGTAAAAGTATATTGAAGTGTTGAAGAATAGTGAAGTATTCAATAGTTGACTTTCAATAGTAAAAGTATATTGAAGTATTGGTGAAGAATAGTGAAGTATTCAATAGTTTAGTTTCAATAGTAAAAGTATATTGAAGTATTAGTGAAGAATAATGAAGTATTCGAAAACGCTCAAATTTCTGTGTCTGTTTTTTAATCTATGTACAAGAAAAAAATCTAACACATTTAAAATTTATACAATTAAACATTCATACGGACCTCAAAATCTTGTCTATAAAAACCTCTGTTTTTATTCTTATTATTGCATTTTAAAACATTGTCTTTTATATCAGTCTTTTCTTCCTTCTTTAACTTGTATACTGATCTTGAGGTCTAACTGTTCGTCAAATATCAAATTGTAGATTTTCCAGTAAGTAGTATAACGTTTCTAATGATATTATATTAATAAAGCTAACCCACTTAAGGAAACTATACAGAATTCAAATACACGTAAAATCCTCGATCTGTGTTGCCATAGTTAGAATATGTATGAATTAATATGACGTTTCATGCTATCTTACGCCCAAATCTCCCTTAAGGATGTTGATACCAATTGTACTTAATGATTGTCATTTACGTAGAATAAATCACTTGCTGTCAAAAGTCACACGAGAACCTATAACAGTAGTCAGAACTCACGAGATTTAGTTGAAGATATTTGATTGCAAATCATTTAAGTTCAGCTTCTGGAATTAGAGAAATAATCACAATGTCAAACCTTCCTTTAGAAAGTGAAAATCGCTATTTGGATAATTTTTATTTGGTGATAAAAATGTATGGAATTTTTAATATATTCTACATTTTTAATTTTTTTAAATATTTATAGAAAAATCAAATTTAACTTAAGCGGTAATTCATGCACTCTTAGTATTTAGATATACTTTTGACCTTCTGTTTGTTTGTTTGTAATTAAACACAAAGATACACAATGGGCTATCTGTGTTCTGCCCACCACGGGTATCGAAACCCGGATTCTATCGTTGTAAGTCCGCAGACATACCGCTGTGCCAGTGGGGAGGGGGGGCATTGCACTACTGAGAAGAAGAAGAAAAATTGATTAGCAGCATTTCCTGCCACAAAAGATATGTCCGGCTAGTTGAATAGCAGGCTTGGCTGTAACTTTTATAACGCTCCCAACTGAAAGGGGAGAGCGTATTAAGTGTCATCACATATCGAACCTAGGACCCTTTGATCCGCATCCCGAAACATTAGCCATTAGGCCATATTCGGCCATGCATTTCAATACGATTCGTCTTTGTTTTCTTAAACTCTGCGAGGGATGCTTTCAACTTTGAAAACGATTTTGAGTTTCATACAAACGAAAAATAAGCAACTTATAGAAGCGAAGAACACATTTTTGGGGAAAGAACGAGAATATTGGTCGCTTTTATCAAATGATTTTGATAAACATACAAATCAATAGATCATAATATGCAATTAATTAAAGAGTGGAGCTGAAGATAGTAATTTAGGACTTTTTTTTTCAGTAACAACCAAAACTTTTATAGATTAAAACGTCTAATTTTGGAAACGAACTGACAAAGTTAAATCAGGTGATTGGTTTTAGTGATATTTTCCATCTATGATACTTCGTCAAGTTTCCTTCTTTCTTCCTATCTAGCCATTGATATCGGTACTTAAAACATCAGTGGATTTAAAAAAGATCAACATATATACTACTGAGACAAGTTTTATCAACATCTACAGATTGTACATTTAAGGCACTTGCCCTAGATGGTTTAGAACATTATTTGTTCACTTTGTTTAACTTTTAATAATTGTCTATCAGTAATCTTTTTTTAGGAAATCTACGTAGCAGTGATCACCCACTGATAACTATCAATAAATTCGGTAACAAGCTGTAAAAAACCATAAGATATTGTAGCAACAATCAAGAGACCTAGGATTTTTGTCAGTAAGCAACTTTTTTTACTATACTTGTGTTCTTAACTATTTTCTTAAATATATATACTTTTAAAATCTTACACGATTTTTTTTTAATCTGAGGCTTACTACAGCTGTAATATATATGGAGTTTAAGAAATACGTTTTTTCATTAGTTTCTTTACGTCTAGCCCCCCCCCCCAGTGGCACAGCGGTATGTCTGCGGACTTACAACGCTAGAATCCGGGTTTCGATACCCGTGGTGGGCAGAGCACAGATAGCCCATTGTGTAGCTTTGTGCATAATTACAAACAAACAAACTTTACGTCTATTAATAAATCAAATATATGTTTAGTTACAAAGAAAGTGTGATAATATTCATTTCTGTGTTTCACGAATAATTTTATCATATATTCAAACTGTTGATAACGTTTCAGGTACAAAAACTAGAAACAAAGCTAGACACACCCACAATACATCACATATATAATTATGTAAAGAGGTAAAGCTCATTAGATATTTTTGGATGGAAATTGGTTGTTTCTTTTCGAACCTGCTAGCTTCCTGGTCCTTCTACCAAAATAAACGTTATTGTCCTGACCAAGATTTTTAAACTTCAGTTAGCAACTATGAAATCAAACGTGAATTATCCAATGAAAATTTCCCATTTTTTATTATTACAGTTTACATTTTCACTACAAAATGATTTCTTTATGAACTCATCCAGTTATGGATGCACTGTACACGAAAGCCTTAGTAAAATCCCCTTTTGGCCAATTCAAAACTAAAATTCAATTATCTGGGAAAACGCGTTACGCTGGGAAAAAAAAGTAAGAAAAAAGTTAAATATCTCTATATTCCAAAACGACTGAATTCTGACATTTAGATGCCAGTTCGTTACATAGACATTCGAAGGGACAAAAACAATCTCCGTTAAAACCAAATATGCATGCGAAGTTATTCTGTCAGCGAAGCAGCGGAATGAGCAGAGTTGGATTAAACTGATTATATGCAAACGTAAGCTAATGCTTCGCTCTCCAGAATACTTTTCAAAGCAGACATAAAAAACGTAATATTAAAGTAATCGTATTGTTTTTTCTGGAAATCACTAAAGTGGAAATGCGGAGTGAAATACATTTTGTAATCTGGCTTTCACATTAGCAGACAATACTTGTAATATATTTTTATTCGGGACGAATTAGTTTGAAAACAAAATGATGCGACGAATAAGCGGAATTGTATTACAGAAAGTAACATATAATATAATAATGTAAATTTTTATGAACAAGAAAAATAAGACCGAGCAAAAATTGAACCCGTGACGTCATCACGCAAATAAAATATCGTTTTTCATTTGCCCACAACCATCACTTACATTTCTCGCCCAGTAGATTTTATGAATAAAACGGGTGGTTAAATATAAGTCACTCAGATTGTAAGTTATAACTCTTTTGCTAAGTTGGATACGGATTTTTCCTAAAATGTATTGTTTAGACAGGAGAAAGTATAAAATTTCATTTAAGCAATTTGACTTAGATTTTAATTATCTTCCCTCCCTTCTTTAAGCACATAAATTCGTTTAGTGCTTTGCAAGTAAATCCTTTAAAAGTACCTGTTCGAGTGAACTAAAAGGTAACAATGGAAGCAGTGAAACTTTAAATTCTGTTCAAGACACATTAGTATTTAAATAGAAATAGCATTTAATTCCCGATAAAACCATTTCAAATTACTAACGGATTTTACATTCCTCACAATCCTACCGCAAAAAGTAGTCATTACATTTGGGAAATTGAATTTTAGAAAACACCACTGAGGCAAAGAAGACTTTATCGTTTTTAGTAAGCCCTGTCAATCAGGTTTCCGAAAACATGCCTGTGAAACTTCACCTTCTCTAATTTCTGGTAAACTTTGCAAAAGGACCTCATCTATTTTGTTTCTGGTCTTTCCATCGGGTTAAGCGGACTTCAAGGTTAGCAATCTATTATTAGATTATTTTTAAACATGCTGATATTAGTTTCAAATGATGAGTTTAGATTTATGTTTGTCACTAGTATAAAAGTCCGTCAAAAATGACGGGAAACCATTGTGGAATGATTAACGAAAATTATAGAATTTAACTAAAACGAATTTATCTGTACCTCCAAAATCCATCTACTCTTCATTTATTTT